>NW_027280434.1:42500-62053 GCF_046629955.1 Centroberyx affinis | reverse complement strand
CTAATCAATGATGTGTCTGTATGCAGGACAATATGGAGGAAAGCTTCTGTGTGTGTAATGCCAAGGTGAGGGGGGGGGGGGGGGGGGGGGGGTCAGCTGGGAGATTTCTCTGTTGAGAATGGATGGATGGCACTATTTTATTTTTAATTTTATGATGGCAAAATGTATAACTCTTGTTTCTATTGAAAACCAATAAAATTCTGTTTAAAAAAAGAAAAGAAAATGAGAAATGATCATCATGTTATGTTGAAGTGAACATCAGCTCTGCAGTTTGACAAATGGACTGCTGCCCCCTGGTGGCTGAACAGCCTCAGTGAGAGAGAATCAGCACTAAATCAGGTTTTTAGCTGTGAACATGTTTATATGGAACAGCATTCATCCTGTACTTCATTTTAACATTCTTCACATTTTGTCCCTTATCTCCTGCATCCACTGACAGAAAATGGTTGTTGATCTGAAACTTCTGGCCTCGCCTCCATCGGTGATATTTCACCTTTGGCAGCTTCTGCCTGATTATAAGATCTGCTGTATCTCTGCACTGAGTATCCAAGTGAGGTCATGCAGACATTGATTTGTGATTGGTTCCCAGGTGGGTGTGAGAGAAGGTGAGGACACGCTGAAGCTCAGCTGATTGGATGATGAAAACTGAGACAGGCAACATCTTTAGTGTCTTTTAAATCTCTTCTTAAAACATTCTTTTATCGGAAAGCTTTTATGAATGTTTGATATGTTGCTGTGTTTTATTATCCCACTTTTGACAGTCTATATTTTTGGGTAACTTCATTTTTTCCCCCTCTGTTTCATGATCTCTGTTTGTTTTTCTTTTGTTTTTAATTGTTGTTTTTTAATTCTTTTTGTTAAGCACTTAGAAAAGTGCTATATAAATAAAGTTGTATTATTTATTTATTATTATAAGTGAAAGGTTAGAGAGGGTAGATGTGTGAATGAAGCAGTCTTCCTGATTGAACTGAGGCCATGCTCATTACAAGCAGCCAGTAGTACAGAGGTCAAAGGTCATGTGCTCTGTCATGATGTTCTTCAGACATGTAAACCTGCACAGAGCCACTGCTGACGCCCGCTGCTGTGTTTTTAAAAGCCAATCATTATTATATCAAACCTTCTGTGTGATTTTTTTAATGATGGTTCTTCTTCTTCTTCTTGGAGTGTCTCTGTTCTCCATCAGACAGTCTGTTCTCTTCTTCTGCAGATCATGTTTGGGTTTGCTGCTTCCTGTTCTGTTCTGCTCTCCTCCTGACGGGACGGCGGGCCGCTCTCCTCCTGACGGGCCGGCGGGCCGCTCTCCTCCTGACGGGACGGGGGGCCGCTCTCCTCCTGACGGGACGGGGGGCCGCTCAGTGTCCCGGCGGTCTCTCCTGTTCACAGCTGAAACAGACGGGTCGTTTCGTCCTGCTCATATTTTTCCTCCACACTCATTCAGGCTTTCAGCTGCTTTCTGCTTGAAATAAAACAACCTGAAAGTCATAATCTATAATAATATTACTTTCCTCTGGAATATATCCATGGATTTATCTGAATCTGCATTTGTAATTTGGATTTATTATTTGCATCTATTTGTGCTGCCTCTATAGTTTACTCTCTGTAGAGTTTGTATAGTTTACTCTCTATGTGGTTTATACCTTTATTTTATTTTAGTACCGATTTTCTTTTATTACCTTCCTGTACTTTACACATAATGACTTCCTTGGCATTGTTCTGCCAGTTGCTGCTGTGGCACCTGAATTAATGAAGTGCTATTTTTATCTAACCTGATCTTATCTTATCTTATTCATGTAGTTGTAATAGTACTGGGGGAGAGACTCTCCCTGTGTTCACATCATGCTAATGGCTATATCACAAAAACACATTTCCTACTTGGAAATGCCACATGAACATAATTCAAAGTTGAATAATCAAGTTGGAAACTCAGAGAAAATGTCCAAATTATGACACAAAGATGACCTTTAACCTTCTCAACATGGCAGAAAAATCTGGTTTTATGTCCGTCAGCAATAATAAAAAAAAAATGACAAACACATCCACCTTTATTATATGTTTGCAGTTAGCAGACTAACCATTTGTTATGATGATTTTGTTCGGCAGCAGGACGGCCATGTTTGTTTATCGTTTGTCTTCCAGATTTGTTTTTCTGACAAAATAACACATGAATGCAACACTGACTGGAAGTCTGTCGGACTTTCCCACCGGCACATGAACGCACCACGCAGCAGCAGTAGGTGTGTGTGGGACCAGCAGTCAGATCATGTTGGCAGTGAATCAATCTGCCAGTAAGAGTTCGGGCTGAAAGTGAGTTCAGCAGATTGTTGGAGTGGTTTGATCTGATCTGCAGCCTTATCAGCCTGCAGATCGCCACAGTGTCACAGTGTGTGTGTGTGTGTGTGTGTGTGTGTGTGTGTGGGACAGTCAAAGTTGAGCTGGATGTTATCTGCCTGCGGTCCGGCTGCTGGGCGAGGCTCTGATCTGCTTCTGATTAGAGCCAGGCAGACAAACACACGTTGCCATGAACAAGACTGTTTAGATCCAAACACTGAAGACAGGGAGGGAGGGAGAGAGGGAGAGAGAGAGAGACAGAGAGAGAGAGAGAGGGGGGGGGGGCTGGTGGGGCAGAGAGAGGGAGTGGGAGGAGTGAGTGAGAGAGAGAGCAAGAGAGACAGAGGGGGAGAGAAAGAGAGAGAGAGAGAGAGAGAGAGAAAGCTGTCAAAGCCAGGTGCTGAAGTGTTGTTTTGTGTACACTCTGGTTGCCGTGACAACAAGGGACCCGCATCAGCTTCCTGTTTCTGGCCACAGAGGCTGGGAGGGAGGATGTGGAACAGCTCACACACACACACACACACACACACACACACACACACACACACACACTGTGTAGAAAGGAGAGGAGTGGAGAGGAGAGGGGGAACTGAGACTGATTTCAAAATCATGGTGCATGCCTGTAAAAACAGTCAGAATCAACACTAAAGATGGAAAATGTAAAAACAAAAGAAGCAGCACAGTAACCAGAGTCTTTCTTACTCTTTATTCATTTAACAAAGTCTCTTCCAACACAGCTGCTGTCCAGCTTCTGATCACACACAAACACAAACAAACAAACACAAACACAAACAAACAAACACAAACAAAGCTCAGAAAACACACAGAAGTTTCAGCTGGAAACAAAAGTCTCAACAGCAGCCTCAGACCTTATGAAGAAGAGATGAATTATATTGTAAAGAAGCAGAAACCAACAGGAACATGGTTTACAAAGCTGCATCATGTCTGTCACTTCCATGTCCGCCTGCAGTCCTGATGACATCACAAAAACCTGCAGTCCAGAGGGCCGCAGTGCAACCTGGACCAGCCTGGACAGGAGGGGGGGCGTCTGTCTGAGGTTCAGTCCAGCTTCAGCTCAGGAGGAGCTGGAAGTCAGCTGGAAACACACAGCCACACACACACACACACACACACACACACACACACACACACACAGCTTAGGGTTAGGGGTCAAAGTTCAAGGTTTGGTCCAGACCTAAGTGCTATAGAACAGTGGTTCTCAACGTGGGGTCCAGGGACCACCAGGGGTCCTTGAGGGCATTCCAGGGGGTCCCCAGCAAATTGATGAATTGGTAAACTTATTATTATTTTGTCATTTTAGAATTACTGTTTTAATCATAGTTTCTCTGTTATCTCTCTACCTACAATACAGATAGTCATGGAATTATGCACAAAATCATATCTGACAATAAAAAATATTCTCAGATTTGGGTCCGAGAGACAAAATGTCATCAAATGGGGGTCTGTGGCCCTAATGTGAACTAAAGTAGGGGTCCGTGATATGAAAAAGGATGAGAACCACTGCTGTAGAAGCTCCACCTCCTGTAAGCTCAGAGGGAGCCCCCCCCCCCGCCACCTACTTGGTCTTGGTCTTGTCGTCGTACGTCCCGGCGTTCCTGTAGGCGCCCACGTAGCCGGTGTTCTCCACGATCTCCTCCCGGCCGCTGCGGCCCCGGCCCCGCCCGCTCTGGTCGAAGCGCTCCTTGTGGGACCCGGTGTATTTGGACGTGTCGGTCAGCCGGTCCACCGCCGCCGTCTTCGCCACTTTCTGTCGGAACCACAGAGGAAGAGTCAACGTCAAACTCAACCAGACTCAGTTCAGCACCACACACATATACAGGCAGGTTCCTATTGGCTGTTTAGTCTGCATTAAAAACAAGAGGATCCTATTGGCTGGTTCAAAGTCTGTATTAAAAAAAAAGAGGATCCTATTGGCTGTTCCAAAGTCTGTATTAAAAACAAGAGGATCCTATTGGCTGGTTCAAAGTCTGTACTAAAAATAAGAGGATCCTATTGGCTGTTCCAAAGTCTGTATTAAAAATAAGAGGATCCTATTGGCTGTTCCAAAGTCTGAATTAAAAAAAAGACGATCCTATTGGCTGTTCCAAAGTCTGTATTAAAAACAAGAGGATCCTATTGGCTGGTTCAAAGTCTGTACTAAAAATAAGAGGATCCTATTGGCTGTTCCAAAGTCTGAATTAAAAAAAAGACGATCCTATTGGCTGTTCCAAAGTCTGTATTAAAAACAAGAGGATCCTATTGGCTGGTTCAAAGTCTGTACTAAAAATAAGAGGATCCTATTGGCTGTTCCAAAGTCTGTATTAAAAAAAAGACGATCCTATTGGCTGGTTCAAAGTCTGTATTAAAAATAAGAGGATCCTATTGGCTGTTCCAAAGTCTGTATTAAAAAAAAAGAGGATCCTATTGGCTGTTCCAAAGTCTGTATTAAAAACAAGAGGATCCTATTGGCTGTCCCAAAATGGAGAATAAAGTCATAATGAAATGACGTTTTCACCTTGTTAGCTTTATTTTCTTGTATTTTTATATCATAATTACCATTACTTTAACTGCCTTGAAAACAGAGCTTCTTTAATGGTGACATCACACTGCACCAGGAGGCGGGAATAAAAACTCCAACCAATTAAAACAGATTTTTGACACATTTTATTCTTATTATTTCTTGCTCTGTGTCTCCAGCAGACTGAAGTCAGTCCAGCTCCAGATGTTTCTCCTCTCTGGCTCTCAGCAACACACTGAGGGTTTGACGATGTTTATTTTCCCCTTCACACTCTGTGACTTGATTAATTATTGGAAGAAGCCTAGAGGCTGCAGATATTAATTATTTCAAAAGGCATTTATCACCCAGATTAAAAACATGATAATATGTTTATGTATTAGAAATACATTCCACACATTCCTTAAATGGCCTCACAGGCCGCAGTTTAAAGGAGAGTTCAGCCACAGAGAACGCTCTGCTCTCTCTCCCTTCTCTTCTAAAAACTCTGTGGATTCTGTTTGTATCAGAGAAACAGATCATGTGACATTTCTCTTCCTCTAGACTTCGTTCACTTTTCATTCGACACCAAACGAGACCAAAACCAAACTTCTCAGACGTCAAACTGAAGGAAAGCATTAACTAACCCTTAATTAACAGTTAACTAATGTGTCTGGTAATCATTTACTAATGGTGTTCATGTTAACTAAGGTATTCATTTATACATTATTTAATAGTCATCTTTATAAACTATTAAATAATGTATAAATTAATACCTTAGTTAACATGAACACCATTAGTAAATTACACATTACTTAACTGTTAATTAAGGGTTAGTTAATGCTTATTAAGCATTAACTAACCCTTAACTTAGTGACCCTTATTGTAGTGTTACCACATAATTTGGTGAATGAAACATAGTCTAAATACATTTGAACGTTTTTGAATGAATGCGTGCATTCAGAGGGCTCTCATTGGACGAACAGGGCAAAAGTGGGCGTGTCTCTGACGTTTGGAGAAAATGTAAAAAACACTGGAACTGGAGTTCTGTAAAACATCACAGCAGAACAATGTTGGATTCTGCTGAAACGTTTGTGATGATGTTTCTTCTGCATTTATACAGAAAAAAAAAAAGATCATAATGAGAACATTTTGAGTTTGAAGCGTCACATTCTGACAGAGCGAGGCTGAGCTCAGAGTCCTGCTACAGACTCACTGTTGGATTTTGAAAATAAAAAAATTAAAAATACCCGTTTCACTCAAAACTCTCACCACTACGGAAGCCGAGAACGTGCCGTGCTTGCAATTATTTTTTTTAATGCCGTTATCTCGAGATCACGAGAAAACGAGCTTTGTTATCTCAAGATCACGAGATACTCAACCCGTTATCATGAGAAAACAAAATGTCGTTTCCTCTTATTACTTATAATGTTTATCAGAGATCAGGAGCCATGCCAGCAGGCATGTGGCGTCTTGACAACTGACAACAACATAACTGCAGCAAACAAAACTTCACATTTATGCCTTGACTTCCTGTTCAGTTCTGAATCCTCCTGACAGGCATGACCATGATCTTGAAGGCTGAACTCAGCTGTGATCAAATGAACCAGACACTCATTTTCGAGTTCTTCATAATTATCCCGTGATCTCGAGAAAACAAATGTAGTTTTCTCGTGATAAATTATCTTGTTATCTTGAGAAATCGGCCTTTTGTTTTCTCGAGATCACAAGATAAATTAACTTCTTGATCTCCAGATAGCGGCATTAAAAAAATAATTGCAAGCACGGCCGTTCTCGGCTTCCGTACACCACCATCTCTGCTCACACTTTTTTTTCCTTTCTACAGGAAGTCCCGCCCCAGACGGCACTTCTGACCAATCAGAACGTCCTCTGTGGTTACGTCCCGCCAGACGCATATCAACAGTCAGAAAATATAGGTTCATCTATGAAATCCCTCCTGCTACAGATTACCACAAGAAAAAGGAACAGGAAATTGGAAAATGGGCTGAACATCCACCATGAGCTGAATCCTTGATGCATGAAGAGAAGACTTGAGACTTGACTTGACTCGGGCTCTGGTGACTTGGGACTTGACTCTGACTTGTACTCTGATGACTTGAAAAGGTTTCTAAAGTCTTGACTTGAGATCTTGTGTTTGTGTAAATGACTTAGATTGAAAGTGATGAGATTTGTTCCAGCAGACGACTGAATTTAAATTCTGTTTTCTGAATTTGTATGGAATGATTGAATTTATTGAAGTTGAAACTGATTATAGAAATCAAACTCATGATGCTCTTACCAAGTTTTTATCCTATTAAAACCATATTGCATTGAAAAGTCCTAGATATTTAGTTTTCTTTAAGATATTAAATTGATACTGGACTCTTGATTTGTTCTGACTTGACTTGCTGTTCTACATTTAGACTTGAGACTTGACATTAATGACATGGACTTGACTTGGTGATCTACATTTAGACTTGGGACTTGACTTGAGACTTGTGCCTCAAGACTTGAGACTGACTTGGGACTGGAGCAGAGTTGACTGGGTCACACCTCTGGATCCAGGTAGTGAAGTGCATGTGCAGCTCTGTGTTTCAGTCTCGGCTCTCCTTCTTCTTTGCTTTTCCTTGTTCAAACTTCAGTTGAAGAAAACAAGTCTAGATTCGCCCTAAAGGGAAAGTTTTATTATTTCTGCCTCATATTTCATAACCGGATCTGTCAGCCAATCATAATCTGTTAATTAAAACCTGCAGAGCTTTGTAAATATTTGAACACTAACGGCCTGTTTCGCTCTGCCACACAGATGAAACCAGTTTCTTATTATGGTGATGATGTCATCAAAGCGAGTCAGGCTGGGCTGAGCCAGGCGCTGAGGCAGTTTGGATGAAGAGGAGCAGCAGTCGGTCACCTTCAAACTCATCAGATTTTAGGAGAATTTATTTTAGTGAAGAGAGACGAGAGCTGGAATATAGAATCACATAAACGGGGACTTACATTGAATTTTGTTCTAAAATGAGAGATTCACTATTTTAAAAACAGAACACAGAGAATTACTTCATGAATGCTTCCCGGTCCGTAAAAACACTCCGACTTTCTCACCTTGTCAGCTAATTCTCCCAATCATAATGTAAACCTATTTAAAAATAAAAGCCACATTTTCTTTTTTTGTTTTGACCCCTGTGAATGCCCCACAACAACAAATATATTTCTCAAGTAATGGTAATTTTAGACAACAGATGATTTTTGTGTTTTATTCGTCTCCGCCAACAAAATCAATTCCTCAGGATTCACTGCCCAGTGTTGCCAAGCAACAGGTGAACTGTTTCCCGACTGCAGGCTAGCTGCTGCTTTGAGGTTAGCACAGACGAGTTCATCTTACTTTCTTCCCAATCCTCTGACCGTTCATAATTAAAGTCAATGTCTCCATATCGCTGTCGCTACTCGGTGTGAATTAAGTTAGAGTTTAGTGTAGATGTGTATTGGGAATATTTGGTAAGCATTTGTTTGTTGCACAACACTGTATTGTCTGCTAGAGCTAACCAGCTGGTTAGGGAGCGTATCTATGTTCCCAGGGTCCTATGTTCCCCAAATTTATATGGCACATAATGAGAACATGACGAAGGGTCCTATGTTTAACCCTAACCCTAACTAACCATATTAAGCGAATAGAGCTGGGGAACATCTTTTTCAGGTTCCCATTATGTGCTATATAGAGCTGGGGAACATAGGACCTTGGGAACATAGGACCCTGGTAACATAGGAATGACTCCGCTGCTTAGCTAGCAGCTACTCAGCTAACGTCAGCTGACGTTGTGATGATCCGCTTTTTATTTCTCCTCACAGGAAGCTCCAGGCAGCTTTCTGCACACAGACAAACTCTGTGTGATCAGCCTGATCAAGGTTACATCAGAACAGCTGTGAAGCGGAGTGATACGTACAGTAAAACGTCCCAGTGAGCACTCATGGAATGCTTCTTGTCCAATCAAATTACTCGACCAGAACTGTTGTATAATAAAATATAAATCCTAAAAAAATAAATGCCTAAACCAAAAAGAATGGTGTATTATTATTAGTATTAGTGGTGATTAGCTGGCAGTAAACAATTTTGCTCACAAAATGGTGGCAAAACCTTGGCCAAAACAATCTTCTAGGCTTTTTGAATATCAACTAATGAATTTCAAGCAGCATTTTTTGCCCAGATGAATATGTATCATTTGGTTATGAAGCTGTTCATTTGCTTACATGAGCTGAATCCCAGAGTCTGGACTCTGGACTCCGGACTGAGGCCTCGCAGACTTCGGGTGACGCCACCCGAGTGTTGAGTGTAATGTGGCTTTAAAGGGAGAAATATGACTTGATGACATCACATGTTGCGATGTGGAAAGCACTTGACTATCTATTTTCATCGATCAAATGAAAACACATCTGGAAATCGTACGTTAAACACAACTGTCTGAAGAGACAAACAGCTGTGTACACAAGTTCACTAAAACGTTACGCTAGCATGATGGCTATTCACATTTACAGAAACTTTATCGCTAACAGGCTTGATGTGTTTACATTTTTGGACGCTTCCCCAGTGTCCTCATTTATTGACGTCACTGATGCTATGAATTATGGGCAAATTCGTCTGAAAAGTCAGCAGGTTTTTCACACTCGCTAAAAGTCTTTATGGAAGGCTCCAGAAGTTCACATCAGAGCCGTGAAGGACAGACCAAAGTCTTTGTAGACTTTGTAGTCAAAGTGTGGACATTGGGATTCAGATGAGTCTTTAATAAGTCTTATTATTCACAACATGATCTCATAAAAAGTTGTGAAATGAGCACGAACTCTGAATTGCAGATTTACATGCTGTGGTCACGAATTATGTGAAAATCACGTTCCTCCACCATGAACTGGATTCTGTGACAAAAACATGAACTGGACATTTTCAGCTGCAGGTCGGCTAACGTTTAGGAACTAAAACAACTTGGTTAACGTTTGGGAAAGGCTTCGGTCGGTTAAATAAGAAAAACGTTGGCTAAAAATTTTAATCCCACTCATGGTAGAAATTTCCTTCGTACAAACTGGGAATTGAACTCCAGTCCTGACATTGAAGACAAACTCATCCTCTCGGTGTCAAGGTTATTATCGTTAATGAAAACTAACGAAATAACGAAAACTAGGTGTGAAAAAAAAAATACGATAACTAACTGAAACTGTATTGTGTGTTTACAAAACTAACTAAAATAAACTAAAATTATAGAGAAAATGTCTTTAGTTTTTGTCTTTGTCAATTTATTTCATACATAAGCCTAGTATTTTGAATTTTTTAATCTCGCCCCGACAAATACCCCATATTACAAAAAAAGACTAAAACTAACACTGAAACTAATAAAAACTAAACTAAAACGAAGCATTTTCAAAAAATAAAAACTAAACTAAACTAGCAAACCCGCTTTAAAAATGAATTAAAACTAAACTGAAATTGAAAACTGAAACAAAAAGTCAAAACGAAATAAAAATAAAAACTAATGAAAAATGCAAAACTATAATAATCTTGCTCAGTCGGTGTACGATCTGTTTTCTATGTTCGGCTAACTGAAGCCAAGTCTTAAAAAATGTTTTGGGGGAAGAGTCTCACCGTTACTCCAACGTTGGTGGGCTCTTTGCCTTCGACGAGTTTGAAGATGGACTGCACAGCCTCCTCCTTACTTTGACCTTTGAACCTCTTCGGAGCCAGATCCTCCAGAGCCTTCTGGAACTCCTCATAGGTGATGACCCTGGACGTCTTCGCTCTTCGGACAGAAACACAAACCCAATGCAGATGACAGAGTTCAGATTACAGCCGCTGGCTACAGCAGTCACACCAAACACAGACAGATCTGTTTGATAGCCGGTTTGAAGAGTTAATCTGGAGTTATTACTGAAAAGAGTCTAGAGCTACAGATGTTTAAAAAGGGATAAAAGTACACAAGACCATGACTGATATATTTTGGAGTGGACAAGTGCGAAAGCCTCACAAGCCTAAATTTGAATCCCAAGCTAAAGGAGAAGATAAAGAGATGGCAATCAAGAACAAGAACAGCTACAACTCAAAACTCCATAGCTGTGGGAAGATGAATCAGAAAATTACTTTTTACAATTTATTCCTTGCAATGAAACTCTTTGAGACTCTACTCCAAATTTCTGGTGGAGCTTTGCTTCACTTAGCCATGATCCTTGAAAAAGCGCCTTGCTCTGTCCTGCTTTTACATTCGACTCATCCGTTCTGTGGGTCTGGATCTCATTGTTCTTGTATCCTTGTTTTACAGATATCTTCTTTCCTTTGACCCTCTGCACCTTCTAAAAAATAAAAACCAGCAGTCTTTTTAAGAGCCTATCTGACTGTAAATATATATTTGTTGTTTAAAAATTGGTTGCAAACTAGTAGTGTTCGTTTCTGTGTTTGTTTCCTGAATGTAAAAAAAAAAAAAGATTCCTGTATGGGCATGTTTAGCTCAGGCTCCCCTAAAACGGCACTTTCAGGTGCAGAAATCGAAGGACCCAAACACATACAGTATGGCGTGCGCTCCAGTTGAAGTAGTGCATGTTGCTCCGTGCACGTCAACATTTCCACAGACGACTCACTTGACTTTAGTGAACACGATGTCCACGTCGGTGCCGGTGACGTTCTTGCCGTCGGTGATCCTGCAGTCCTTGCACAGCTTGGCCCAGTTCTTGCCGTTCATCTCCTTCCCGGTGGCCTTGGTGTCGCCGTGGACAGCGAACCGCCTGAAGGCCGACAGGAGCTGCTCCAGGTCCGAACTCTCTGCCATGATGGGAAAAATCTGCAGCAAGAGACGGAACAAGAACACAAGACTGCTGACAGAAATCTGATCCTCCATCAGTCCACAGAACTCTGCAAGGCCGATATGAAATAACACCATATAGGGCTGGGCGATATGGTTGAAATCAATATCATGATAATTGAAATTAAAATGTGACACGATACCACATAATATGACACGATACATAATATGACACGATACCACATAATGTGACACGATACCACATAATATGACACGATACCACATAATATGACACGATACCACATAATATGACACGATACCACATAATATGACACGATACCACATAATATGACACGATACCACATAATGTGACACGATACATGCTCTACAGCAGGGGTGTCAATCTCAAATACACAGTGGGCCAAAATTAAAAAATCGGTACAAGTCAAGGGCCGGACTGGTTCAGTGTTTATTGCAAAACTTATTGAAATTAACTTATTGCACATATCGAACCTGGAACTAACAAAGCTTAAGTTATTGCCTATAAAAACAACATTAAACATTAAATAAATGAAAAATCAGTTGCAGTAATTTCTAATGAAAACATTTTTCCACAGGCCAACAACAGCCAAAAAATAATTTCCTCCAAAGAAAAACCAAACAGATGCTTGTACCTGTCGTGGTGTTTCGTTTCATAGTGTTGTCTTACGTTATATTCTTTAATTACAGCCACACCGTCTCCGCACACAAGACAAACAGGTTTGCCCTTTATATCCGCGAACATATACTCTGCCTCCCACCTGCCTTGAAAACCCCTGTTTTCAAAGTCCACCTTTCGTTTAGCCATTTTTTGGGGAGGGGGATAGCTGAAAGTTGGCCACAGGTGACTAGCTCCATAAAGCTGCTGATGAGCGAGTGGTGCAAGGCCTCGCGCTTGCGGGCCCTCACGTGCCAACGCACTGGCAGTGCATTGTGGGATTTGTAGTATTAGTGGTGCGTGCAATATACCGGTGGGCCAGCTCTAATAGTAATTAGATATTATCCTGCAGGCCAAAGATAATTTCACCGCGGGCCGGATTTGGCCCGCGGGCCTTGAGTTTGACATATGTGCTCTACAGCCACTACAGATTCAGTCAGAATGCCTTATATGGCCGACCTCTCTGCACTGTTGTAGTACTGGGGTCCCAGACTCGTGACTAGTTGGATCTGAATGTTGATGACTCTGACTTGGATTTGCACTTAAGTATTGATGACCCGAACTTGCACTCGGACTTGAATATTTGTAACTTGGACTTTGTAAAAATTTGTACCTGATCACCTGGTTGGTTAAAGAGGAACTAAACCCCAAACCCAAATCTGCATGCTGTTTACCATCTAATGGTAAACAGTATGCTACTGAAATGGCCATCTGCTATTGGCTGATCTTTGGTACCAGGTGATGATGTCACCTTCTGTGGAATACAACAGGTGGTGACATCAGGTTTGTGTTTGGTGTTTAGTTCCTCTTCAACTACATGTAGACAGAGGCTGTGAACATTTATTTGACATCAAACACTGACACTGTTAACACTGTTAAAACTGTTAAACTGTTAAAATACAAGAGTCAGAACTTTAAAATTTGCTTGTTTGTTTTTGGTTCATTTCTAAAAACACAAATCGAAAAAAACAAATGAAATGACTGAAATCCATAACAAGTCTCCATGCTAACTGTTAATGTGCCAGATGTAAAGTCGTGTGTGTTCTCTTTAATTTGCTCTAGCAGGGATTACTGGAACTCAGACTGGAACATTGAGGACTTGGGATTTGACTTGGACTTGAGGTTTAGTGACACTGCCTCTCTTTAACTTCATGATATCAACACACACACACACACACACACACACACACACACACACACACACACACACACACACAGGAAGCCTGCTGGAAAGTGGCGGACAGTGTGTGTTCTGGTCTTGGAGGTTCAGCGTCTCTTTAGCTAATGGAAAGAAAACTTTTTAACTTTTTAACCTGCAGCCAAAAGAAACACGGCGGAGGATGAAGCAGCCGCACCTTTTCTGCATTTGTTTCCCTCCTGTGGAGTTCTGCTGTCCAGCTGTGTGTGAGTGTGTGTGTGAGTGTGAGTGTGTGTGTGTGTGTGTGTGTGAGTGTGTGTGTGTGTGTGTGTGTGAGTGTGTGAGTGTGTGTGTGTGTGTGTGTGTGAGTGTGTGTGTGTGTGTGTGTGTGTGTGTATGTGTGTGTGAGGGGCAGGATTTGTTTTTACTGTATTTGTCTCAGAAACATCAGCTGTGGTTCAGCTGATCACTGGGAAAAGTAATAACTACTGAAGTAAGTAATAATTACTGAAAACACATTTCAGTAATTAGTTATTACTATTACTATTACTACTACTACAGTTACTACTATTCCTGTGACTATTACTGAGTAACAAGTTACCAGCCAGCACTGGCTGCTGGGAAAATTAATGGGGATTTTCTCATGAACACAACCAGATGGTTACTTTCCACCACAACTTTATCAACTGGAACATCTTCAAAAATACTTCTTCTAAGTTAATTGGGTAATGTAATTGTCAACCCGAGGTTGGAATAGTTTTCTCCAAAATTCTCTATTTGAAAAGTAAAATTGGTCAGCAAACAGATTTTAGCAGCTAGTCCGCCTAGTGAGTCTGATGATGACGAATCAAACCATGTGACCTGTGACACGTTCCTCCCCTAATGAGTTCATTAATTATTCAACTTGTCCAGTCTGGACAGGATGGAAAGGAATATTGGTGCTATTCCTGATCCAAGGAAAACTTGGATATAGCATTGGTGGGAAAACCTGGGAACATTAAAGTCTGCAAACTCATTTTCACTGATGACTGATGATCACCAACAGCAGACTGAGTGGTGAGGAGACTCGGAGGATCTGAACAGGGAGGAGCAGGAGGATTTGGGCGGTTTGGTTTAACGGCTCGGCCGGCGGCGCTGACGCAGCGTCTGGCCGGCCGGCCCGCTGTGATGTCATCAGGCCAACGACACACACAAAGCCAAAGTCTGACAGTAAACACAACTCAATGGACTGAAATATCAGAAGAAACATTCAGAGTCCACATACTTCTCCTTTTCTCTTGACTCGTTAACGTGTGTTTTATTCTGAAGAGCTCAGGAGAAAGACATGTAGATAATCTATAGATACTGATGTTTCTGTTTTGGATACACAACATGGAAACTGGGCATGCGTTATTAGACTGGGTAAAGTTACAATCTATCTAAAGCTAAAATAATCTCCATCCAGCGGCAGCTCACTCTGCTTCTTCCTCCAGCTGTCGTTTGTTTTGTCACCGGATTAGAAAAGAACTGACGGCTTTAAACCAGCTCAGCCTCGTTTGGATGTTGTGACCTTTGACCCTGGATCTCCTACTGCTGGTTGCTCGTAACATTGGTGATCTGTCGGGTGAAAACCTCGTAACTCCAATTGGTAACACTTTACAATAAGGGTCACTAAGTTAAGGGTTAGTTAATAAGCATTAACTAACCCTTAATCAACAGTTAACTAATGTGTCATTTACTAATGATGTTCATGTTAACTAACTTAATTAATTTATACATTATTTAATAGTTTATAAAGATGACTATTAAATAATTACCTTAGTTAACATGAACACCATTAGTAAATGATTACCAGACACATTAGTTAATTGTTAATTAAGGGTTAGTTAATGCTTATTAAGCATTAACTAACCTTTAATTAATGTACCCTTATTGTAAAGTGTTTCCTTAACTTCAACTGAAGGATTAACTGCTGCTCTATGGGTTGAGAAAACTCTGGAACCTTTGGGATTATGAACCTTTTCAAAACCATTTAGAGAAAGTCAAACATCACGGTGGTCCAGCTAAAAACAAGACGGTTTCCCTTCGTTCTTGAAAAGTTGGCTTTTTGGAGACAGAAACAACAGCGTTATTCCACTGCTGCATAATTGGAAGTCACTCTGGATAAAGAGTGTCAGCTAAATAAACCTAATAAGCTCTTTATTAGCTTTATTAAGCTCTTAATAAATGGCTAAGAATCAGGTGGAAGTTCAGTAATCTGAAAGCATTTGACTCCTGTTCCTGTTAATAAATCCTGAGTGGCACAAAAAGTTTTGGTAACACTTTATAATAACCATCATTAATAAATGGTAAATTGATAGTTAATTCAACTTTAGTTAATAGTTATTTTACTGTTAACAAACAATGAAATGATCATGAATAATGTTTACTAATTATTAGTAATGCTATAATTTATGTTATTTTATCATTCGTTTGTGTAATATAAAATCATTTGTTTATAAATTATATATTGTATCATAGCTTTTTACCCTTTTTACCGTCTCTTATCAGCTATGATACAATATATCATTTATAAACAAATGATTTTATATTACACAAACTAATGATAAAATAACAAATTATAGCATTACTAATAATTAGTAAACATTATTCATGATCATTTCATTGTTTGTTAACAGTAAAATAACTATTAACTAAAGTTTAATTAACTATCAATTTACCATTTATTAATGATGGTTATTATAAAGTGTTACCAAAGTTCTAATTCTTATTAAATTGCAGTTCCTGCAAGTTACTTAGAAATCATCACTTCAGACACTTTTATAGACTTGCTTCGACTGTTTTTGACTTTTTACTTCTCTAACTTTTCAAAATGTATTATTCTACAAATAAAGTTAATGACTACGACTCCTGCTATTGTCATGATGATTAATATTAGTATTACTTTTAGGTTTAGTATTAATTCACTAGAAAGACCAGGAGGCTCCTGTGGAAGTCGATCTGGCTCAACAAGTTAAGAACCTGGCTTGGCGGTCTACTACTGTAATGGGTGTGTGTGTGTGTGTGTGTGTGTGTGTGTGTGTGTGTGTTTATACAGTGTTTTTTCCCATCGGGGTGCGAGACATGATCTCACTCTGGTCCACAGACTTGCGATTACACACACATTGATGCAATCCCTAACTTTGGTTGCCACGGTTACCGAGTCTCCACGCCCTTTTAGGTTTTACACATCAGAGATGACCGGCCGAATCTGAAACCTGACACACACACACACACACACACACACACACACACACTGCTTTTCATGAAATCCTTCAGCTGGTGTGAAAACATGAGAATCACTAAAACTGGAGTTACAAGGTTTTCACACAACAGCCACATATAAACCAAACACAACCAAACTCGCTCTGCTGGCGTTCTGTCTGTGTGTTTCTGAAGTGTGTGTGTGTGTGTTTCTGAAGTGTGTGTGTGTGTGTGTGTTTCTGAAGTGTGTGTGTGTTTCTGAAGTGTGTGTGTGTGTGTTTCTGAAGTGTGTGTGTGTTCATGACACTGTAGCCTACAAACCGATGTGTTGTTAGCATGTGTGGCTGTGTGTGATGCTGTCTCTGCAGAGCACACACCCTCCGAGAAGAAAGAATACATTGTGTGTGTGTGTGTGTGTGTGTGTGTGTGTGTGTGTGTGTGTGTGTTAGTGGGTAGGTGAGAGATTCCAGATTCGTCCAGCAGCCTCTCTAGGAACCACAGCGTTCTGAGCTCAGTGTTTTCCTCATTTCAGGCTTTCAGATTCTGACTGGATCCATTTTTTTTCAGTCTGTGGTGAAAATGAATGAATGGGATTTCTGGATCCCATTAACCATTGAAATAATGTCAGTAGAAATGACATAAGATGAAGTTATTACATATTTTAAAATGTTGCTGAATTTTTAAAAACTCTTTAGTTAACAGCCATGGTGTGGATGTTGTGTTATGGTGAAATGCTGAAGTCTGGCTAGAGATTTTTTTTTTTTCACTTCAGCTTCCAAACCATCAGAATCAGCTCAACTAATAAAGAAATGCAGAGGAACGCTGAAAGCAGTAGCAGTAGCTTCACCCCTATTCATTGTCATGTTAGGCTGAGAGGGGGCGGGGGCCAAAATCCCTTATTATGTCACACTTGAGAGGATGACAGGAGCAAGCCAAAACCAAAACCCCGGGTGGATTTTGAAGCCGATCCTGAAGTGCAGCAGCAGCAGATTCCTCTAACGTCCAGAAAGACTCTAAACCGCCCGAATCCATTAAGTCAACGGACCACAACTGACTTCTGATAAAAATATAAAGTCAATATATTTTTTCCACAATTACAATTACAATTTCACATTTGGCAGACGCTTTTATCCAAAGCAACTTACACATGAGCTTTTCATACAACACAAGCAAGGTTCTAGTTAGGAGAGAACAACGAGAGTAAGAGCTATAAAGCTAAGTTCTGGTCCAACAGAACACAGGTGCTACGAGGCAGTGCTATGAGGCAATGCATAGAGTGCATAGAGGCAAACATTTTTTTTTTTGGTTTGGTTACACGGGCCATTAGGTGAGAAGGTAAAGAGCTGGGTCTTTAGCCTTTTCTTAAGGATTGAGAGGGACTCTGCGGATCGAATGGAGTTTGGTAACTTGTTCCACCACCGGGGAACCACAGAAGAGAAGAGTCTAGAGAGGTTTTGTCCTCAGCAGCTAATTTCACTTCTTCTAATGTGTGTCCTTATGGTGATTTTCAAAATAATTGTGTAATTAACAGCCGTAACAGATAAAACACGGGGTTGTTTTCCGTGATTAACAGGTTGCCGATTATGGACCAATAGTAGGCGGAGCTGCAGACGACCAACCAAAGACATGGTGGTGCAAACCGTTCACTGCAGCACCTCTGCTGGTCATGTCAGAGGTCTGCTGGCTCTCTCTCCAGAAAACGCCTGCAGATGAAAGTCGCTGTAGGAGGTGGAGAGAGACGCCTGAACCTTAAACTCGACTCGAGCGGCTGCCGGCTCCCAGCGCACAGTTCAATCCTACAGAGCAGAGTTTAGCAGAAGGCCAGTTGAAGCTGGTCCGCTCTGGGACGACCTGGACCTAGACACACCTAGGCCACATCCACACTAATATGTCTGCGTTTTAAAACTCATAACTTTTGCTACGTTTCCTCCTAGCGTCCGCACTACTCCGCCGTTTTCGGAGCCCTAAAACGGAGACTTTTGAAAACGATGCTGCAGACGCCCACGTTTGCCTCCTGATTGGGTCTCATCAGTCACGACGTGTCCTTCCCTGATTCGTCACGCCCCTATCATGTGACCCTTTTCCGGAAGAAAACAAACGACATCAGCCTTGACTACCAGTGGTTAATTCAACACGGACACAACATGGAGACAATACTTTCAGTAACAGTTCCGCCTCGTCGTCGGTCCAAGCAAAGAAATCTCTGGTCGTACTTTTCTCCATTGCTGTTCTTCCTCTGTGGTATTTTCTGCAACTAAGCAACCAACCACAGAGTAGACAATCTGCTTCCTGTTTGCACCGGTACGCGCATGCCCAGTGTACGTGAACGGTCATGTGATATGCGTTTTCAGGCGTGTTAGTATAGATGGAGATTATTTCTGAAACGCTCGTGTGGACGGAGATCGTTTTCATTTTAAAACGCCGTTTTAAAACAAAAACGTATTCGTGTGGATGTGGCCCTAGAGAGCCTCTGTGTGTCAACGGGTAGACTGGAAGCTGTGAGGCTCCCAGTCTAGCTACTAAGCTACCATGACTTGGTTGTGTTTGTTTCATGGAGGCAAAATAAAGCCTGATGTTTCACTGAGCTGAACCCTTCCGTCCTGTGAAGAGAGGAGCAGCATGGCAGAACCGCATGGCTAATTTGTTCTGGAGATCTCCGGTTTCAGCAGCTTCTGGCCTGAGGAGCAGCAGACAGGAACAGCAGCCAGAACACAGCGCTAGTGGTTTGGATACCACACACACACACACACACACACACACACACACAGAGACACAACCCAGCAGCTTGCCCCCAGGTGTCAGAACACATGTGTGTCAGATCCGGGCCAGGCAACCCTGAAATTATGGTCAGATTAGTTGTGAAAGCAGAGTGTGTTGTGTGTAAGCGGCGGGTCGGTCTGGACT
>NW_027280434.1:0-37500 GCF_046629955.1 Centroberyx affinis | reverse complement strand
GTAACTGTCCCAGAATTAGCCAGAAAGCTAAATTTCATCTGCAGTCCCTGGGCAGGTGATACAAAGACAGGCAAAATTGTTATTTAAAATTGCAGTATCCAGTACATAAACATTATAAAATACAACATATAAAAAAGTGCACTATGCTTGGTATCTTAAGGGAGCTAATGGTCACATGATTGGTTTGATTTCAGCCATGATTTTAGTTGTAATTTAAAACTGGTAAAAAGAGTAGAGTTCCAAATGTTTGTAGCTCTAATGGAAAAATTCAGGAGTTATTTTGTGATGAAGTGTTGTCATTTTTTTGGTGAACCCAGTTTCCCTCGACCTGTCCCGTCTATTTCTACTGCAGGTAGTGATTTACTACATTTCCCAGAATGCCTTTCACCAACCCCCAGAGAAGGGGGCTCTCTGTGTTGTTTACCTGCAGGTGGAGAGAGACCGACGCCACGGTGCCTTGTTGACAAAATCACAAAAAAAATGGTGGACAGAGCGTTTCACACTCTACCAGCAGCAGATCCACAAAGGTGGAAGTTGTGGCTGCAGTGCATTCTGGTCTCTCTCAACTCAACTCAACTCAACTCAACTCAACTTTATTTATACAGCACCTTTCATACAAGCATGCAGCCCAAAGTGCTTCACATAGCAAAATTACAACAATAAAACAATAAAATGTAAAAAAAACAAAAATCAATAAATAAGAGTCAATAAAATAAAATAAAAATACAATAAAATAAACACCAGGGATAAAAGTAAAAACCAATGATTAGAACTTAAAAACTAAGGCTATAACATTACTCCAAATTAAAAGCCAGATTAAAAAGATAGGTCTTTAATTTCCTTTTAAAAATACAGAGAGAGCTTTCCATTCTAATATCCAGAGGCAGTGAGCTCCACAGTTTAGAGGCATGAAAACAGAAGGCGATCTCACCGGGACTTTTATGGGACACATAAGGAACATTTAAAGAAAAGAGGTAGAGGACCTCAGTGATCTGGCTGGAACATAAAATGAAAGAACATCTCTGATGTAGGGAGGAGCAAGGTCATGTAAAGCTTTATAAACAAGAAAAAGAACTTTAAAATCAATTTAAAAGATACAGGTAGAAAGTGCAGTGTCTGAAGCAGTGGGGTCATGTGATCCATTTCCTTTGTTTTGGTTCAGACTCTGGCCGCAGCATTCTGAACCAGCTGTAGTTTTCTTATAGACTTTTTAGGTAATCCAGTAAAAAGGGAATTACAACAGTCTAAACGGCTAGTGATAAAAGCGTGAGTGAGTATTTCTTTCCGAGTTAAAAAAGGTCTGACTTTGGCGATATTCCTAAAATGAAAAAAGGATGTTTTAATGACCTTTGTTAAAATGAGAATTAAAATTTAAAATCTAAAATCTGAAACTAAAATCACTCCCACTCTCTCCTGCTGCTCTGGTGGAGAAATTGGTCTCTCTCCTCTTCTCTGATGGATCTCTCCCTGTATGATTGTTCAACGTCTCTCGGTGCAAAATGGCGGCTCTAGAAAGAAGCCCTCGCTCTTTGATCCTGAGGGACTGACACCAAAACCTGACGTTTACCGCTGAGGTTTTACATCCTGAAACATTTTCTCATATCTGTTGAGTGTATTGTAGAATTTCAGAAATGCACAATGTGTCAAAGAGAAAATCATTCTCATCTCATCTCATCACCCCCAAACCTCAACGACTTGTTGAGGTTTGGGGGTGAAAACTGGAAGCAAACAGATGAAGTCAGCTAATCTGGATCATATGGAGGGACCGGTCTGGAGGTTAGTTTGGTAGGACAGACTGTCCATCTGATTGATAAAACATTGAAACACACACACACACACACACACACACACACACACACACACACACACAGTGCAGGTGTTCAGTGCAGCCACACACTGCAGGTCCCACATGGTTAAACATGACGTTATGAAGCCTACTGTTCCTGTCTGACTGGATTCTGTGGCTGCAGATATTTTCCATAAATAAAACAGAAGCTGCTCCGCTCAGTTTCAGCAGGTCAGACCAGCAGGAAGCAGGAGGATAGAATATTTTAGCATGTTTGTTCCATTTAGTTTAAATGAGCCGCATCGATCTGATACAGTTGTATATTTTCTGAAAATAAGATTTGAGGGAAACCAGAGTTCTGTCAGTCCATATACAGTATGTGTGTATGATGCACTTTTGTTTGAATCGGCTGAAACTTTGTGAATGTAAACTTGTGTGTGAATCCTCTGCTGGCTCTTCTGTTTGCTAAACACAAACTGAGCTAATGAACCAAAGAACAAATGACAGTGTGATTGTCGAGGCAGAAAAAAGAAGAAACTCAGGCTTCAAAACTTCAAAAAGATTTGAACTTCCCAGCTGCTACGGTACAAACTGCTTCACAGTTTGTCTCATATGAACCTATCTGACGTTTCCCTCTTCAGCGCAGCGTCACGTCTCCATGACGACAGATCCAGATCCTGATCCTGATCCTGATCCAGATCCCAGCAGCAGCATGCAGACTGCTCAGGCTCAACTGTGTGTTTTGTTGCCATTCAAAATAATGAGCTGATGAAATGAACAAAAAACAAAAAAGAATATGATCAACTTCAACCCACTCCTCAATGAGGTCAGAGTCAGGGCAGGGCTGTTGATACACACACACACACACACACACACACACACACACACACACACACACACAGGCAGGGCTCTGTGTGTGTGTGTGTGTGTGTGTGTGTGTGTGTGTGTGTGTGTGTGTGTGTGTGTGTGTGTGTTGTACTGATGGAAAACAGTTTGTTTGGTTTCTCTGAAGTGGATCAGAACAATGCTCCGCTAGGATGAACAATAGGTCAGTGTGTGTTGTGATTTACTGAGCACACACACACACACACACACACACACACACACACACACACACACACACAGAGGAAACAGCAGGATATGACCTCATCTCTGAATGGTCGTCTCTGTTTAGGAAGCAGCTGTCAGATAGGAGAGGAGAAGAGAGGAGGAGAGGAAGAGAGAAGAGAGAGGAGAGGAGAGAGGAGAGTGGGGAGGAAAGGAGAGCAAAGGAGAGGAGAGGAAGAGAGAAGAGAGAAGAGAGGAGAGGAGAAGAGAACAGAGGAGATGTTTAAATCTTTGCTCTAGTTTCCCTAAATAGATTTTTCCCCAAGTGTTTTGTAGATGGAAGCACTTTGGGTTGCCTCCTAGCCTTGTCTGCTAGCCTCCTAGCCTTGTCTCCTAGCCTCCTAGCCTTGTTTCCTAGCCTCAATGGCAGTAAGCCTAAAGTTTATTACCCAGAATTAAACTTTTGAGAAGTTCTAAGTAGGGAAATTAAAGAAATCCGTAAGAAATGAGACTGTTACTAAGAAAAACATTTCTAAAATTCCCTCTTATGTCATTTCTTAAGATCTATCTTAAGAACACATTGGTGAATCCGGCCCCAGATGCCCCGCCGCGTTCTGGATCATCTGCAGAGGTTTGAGCTACATGCCGGGAGCCCTGCCAGGAAGGAGCTGCAGGAGCCAAGGCTGATATTACAAGATCCTGAACCAGGAGCTGTGCTGCATGTTCAGACAGGTAGGCTCTGATCCTCCTGATATTGTTCAGAGCAAATCGACATGACCGAGCAACAGAAGCCACATGATCCTTGAAGGTTAGTCGGTCATCAATCATGACACCCAAGTTTCTGGCAGACTTTGTGGGAATGAGCTGAGCTGATTGGAGCTGGATGCTGATCTGTTGTTGTACAGAGGGACTGGCTGGGATGACTGAAGGTGGCGTTCCTTCATCCAAGCCCAGATATCGGCGAGGCGTGCCGATATCCGTGCCGATATCCGTGCCGAGACCGTGGGGTCGACTGGAGGAGCTGGGTGTCGTCAGCGTATGAACGGCATGAGAAGCCATGTGAGCGGATGACAGTCATGACCAATGAAATCACCTCTTTTCTTTTCCTTTAACAGCATTGCGCTCTGCAGCTTGGTGATGAAGAGAACGCTCCGGAGTCACCAAGAGAGAATCTACGTTAAATTAGCTTGGGAGGAGAAAACACATGTGGTTCACATGTGTTTATGGACATGATTAAATTCCCTTCACTCTGTGTGTCCTGCTGGCTCAGAGGTCTGGAACTGTGACGGGTTTGAATCCGGCCCGGGACCATGTCACATGTCGTCTCCCGGTCCTTCCCGTCCCTCTCTCTACTGTGACTGTCTAATAAAGGCCAAAATGCCCCAACAATTATCTAAAAGAAAAAACAACACACAATTGGTCCAACATATCATCCAGACAAAAGGCTTAGTAAGCGTTTGAAGATGTGTTCATGCACACATTGCTTGATAAAGCCACGAAAACAGTTAAAGCCGAGTCACCAAAATACCAAACGGGAAACAAACTGGGGTTATGGGAACAACTCTCTGAACGCAATTATCCTGTGAGAGTCTCAGCCAATCAGCTGTGCACATCCTGTGCCCCTGTACAGGATGTGATCTTTGCACTGATGATGTCTGATGGGCAGAAAGGTCTGCAGCTGGTCACTGTTTTGTACTTTTTGAGCAACATTTCTAATTAAAGAACTCTTTGCTTTCTCACCAAGGTCGAGTCTCGAGTCTCAAGTCCTCAGCACTCGAGTCAAGAGTCTGAGTCACCAGTCTGAGTTCAACTAATCCCTGCTAGAACAGTCTTTTCCTTAATTGTCCCAGTGTTGATGACTCAGACTTGGACTCAGACTTGCTCACTGAGGACTTGAACCTGAACTTGGGACTCGATCACCTCGGACTCGGCTCCACAGCTTTTCTTTTCAGCGTTTCTGTGGTGACAGAGGAAGAGGAAGAGGAAGAAGAAGAGGAAGACACTCCACCTCGTATTGTGAGCTTTACTTACCTGGATTTTACATTAACTGGTGCAAAAAGTAAAATGTAAAATAACCCAATCGAGGAAAAGACTGTTCTAGCACGATTACTGAACTCAGACTACAGAGCACAAAATTATTCTTTACGCAGATGATGTGTTATTACTCCCTCAGGACCCTCACTCATCCCTGCAAGAATCCTTTATGGTTATTAAATCTTTCTCAGAACTCTCCAGCTACTCAGTGAATTGGTCAAAATCCACCATCTTACCACTCGGTATGGAAGAGAGGGATGTGGCAGCCCTGGCATCACCTTATCACCTCCCCACAGGCAATATTAAATATTTAGGCATCAATACATCTCCCAAGCTGTCAGAGTTGTTCAAGTTAAATTTCACACCTCTACTCAAATCAATACAAGATGACTTAAATCGCTGGACCAACCTACCTATTTCCCTTTCTGAAAGAATAGCAACAATTAAAATGTCAGCCCTACCAAAAATCAACTATTTATTTTCAATGATCCCCATTTTCCCCAACACTTCCTGGTTTAAATCCCTCAACTCGACTATCTCAAAATTTTACTGGAAAAACAAAACTCAACGGATAAAACTCTCAACTTTACAAAAACCAAAATCCCAGGGGGGATTAGAAGCCCCAAACTTTGAATTATATCACCTGGCCAATCAGCTCAAATATCTTATAAAAAGGATTACTGAACTCAAACCGGAGACTCAGATTTGGACTCGAATGCTGAGGACTGGAGACCCGACTCGACTCGGACAGGATCTTGGTGAACTGGACCGATCGGCCTTTAAAAGTTCACTACTGGTCTAGCAGAGGAAGGTGGGCGGGGCTTGGCAGCAAGTCAGATGTACAGAAGTTCAGTTTTTGTTGTCTGAGCCGTTGCCATGGCTACCTGCCCACTGCCACTGACCATGTAGCAAGACAGACAGACAGACAGAAAGGGTTTCCATGACAACAGTGACAGCAAATAGAGAGAGAAAAAACAGAAGCCACTGATAAGAGCAGCGAGCGGCCGGACGTCCCGATGAAGCTCTGTTCCCCTGAGGCGGACTGAAGGTCCAACAAACAGACCTGTGACCTGAAGGTTGTCAGTTTGAATCCCTGGACCAGGGAGGAGGGAATGAGTGACACTCTACCCACTGAAACCAGGATAATATTATTGATGATAATAAAACATATTCATCATCATCTGATCAAAATGTCTCATTAGAGTTAGTTCAGGTTCAGAGCCTCCCATAGACAAACAGTGAAGTATTGATCAGTTCTACAGTAAATATAGAATCCATCAAACATCCATCATATCAGAGGTGGACGACTGATTTTTAATAAAAGTCCAAAATCATATATCATCTTACCTTAGTGTATAACAAAAATAAAATGTATTTGTATGGCACTTAGTGCTTTAACAGTGAAATAAAAGCAAACATCAAACATACAAAATAAATGTAAACAGGTAAAGCAGACCTGGGACCAGCAGGGAAACGGGGAAAAGTAAATGAATAAAAGTCTCACTGCAGCAACAGGTCTGAGCTGCTGTTTGTTTCTCACAGCTCCCCAAGAAGCTCGCTGCCTCCTGCCAGGCAGCAGGGTGAGGAGGATTTTGTTCTTAATTGATTCTCCTGTTAGATGAAGCTTAGAAGAGACTGAGCTGCTCAGTGGAAACCAGCAGAGGACTGTGCCTGAACTGGGAAGCTCCCAGTGGGAATGTGTGGCATGTTTTTTTTGTTGTTGTTTTATCTCTTTGCATTTTATCAGCACCTTCAGTTTTTGGTTTCTGCACCACATGTTTTATCTCCTGCACTTGTTCCTTGTTATGAAGCACTTTGTAACTTTGGTTTTGAAAACTGTTCTATAAATAAAGTTTATTAAGTTTATTTATTATTATTATCATAATGTGCGTATGAAGCAGGAAGGTACTGAAAAAGAACATTGAGCTCAGCCAAATTTCACTGGATAAATAAGGTTTAAAAAAAAAAAAAAAACCCTCAGTGTGTGTGTGTGTGTGTGTGTGGCTTCAGTACAGAGAAACGACTTGGAGCCAAGTTACAGCTCACGAGTGTCACCACAGGAACCACCCAGGGAAGAGAGTGTGTGTGTGTGTGTGTGTGTGTGTGTGTGTGTGTGTGTGTGTCACATACTTTCTCGTCGCCACACATTTTGATTGACGCTGTTATGATGTTGTAGTGCTCCGTTGCCGCGGCAACCCCTCCTCTCTTCCTGGAGGGGCGGAGTGAGGAGAGACAGCAACACACAACAACACAACAACACACAACAATACAGAGACAGAGAGATCAGGCCGACTCTGGGCTTTATATGAATTTTATCTTTTTATCTGCCTTCTATTGATGTAAAGCACTTTGAGCTGCATGTTGTGTATGAAAGGTGCTATACAAATAAAGGTTATTATTATTATTATTATCATTAAACACATAAGCTCCAGGAAGTCAGTATGAGCCCTTAAACTAACCGACGGTTACATTACTTTACATGAATTCAACCCTTAATTCATGCATTCCCCTTAAAATGAGTTAAGGGATTTATTAATGGAGGAGAACCCATCGAAACCTCCTTAAAAACCCATTTTTTGACTTTGTAATATAATGAAAAATTCAGGGAGACAGGAACTTTCCCTTAATAATCCATTAATAACCAGGTGAACCTGCTTAAAAGGCATAAAAAAAACCTTAAGTACTAGTGCCATCAACCCATGAAGAAATCCCTTAAAAACCCATGAATCTAACCTTTATTTTATTAAAAGCAATGTTATCTGTAATGGCTAAGGTGCCGTCCAACTCTGATATGAACACAGCTACTGAATATTTTTTATAATTATTATTAATATTATCATTATTATTACTACATCTGATGTCTGACCAGAGGAATCCTTCAGTGTGCTGTGGAGGATTTGACTCAACAGTCTGCCTCACCAGCTGAAACTTTCCTTTCATACTCGGGTCCCAAATCTAATTTATTCCAGTTTATTTTAGTAAAATCTTACAATTGCATGACTGTTGTTTTACTGATCCGTTTTAATGTTTTACTATGATTGTACATTTATTTTATCTCCCGTGAAGCACCTTGACATTTCGTTGTATTTTAAAGTGTGTTATATAAATAAAATGCATCATTATTATTATTATTACCAACTATTTCATCCGTCTGGTTTCAGTGGAGAGTTTTAGTGTCCCAGGATGGTCTAAATGTTTCAGACGCTTTTCCACTCTGACAGGAAGAAAACTCTGGAGAGAAACACTGAATACTTGGATTTTTTGGAGTGAAAATGTTCAGATTTAAAGATACAAAATGAAGCAGAAAATGTGGGTCTGGGCCTTCAGAAGCTGTCTGTCTGTCTGTGTGTCTGTCTGTCTGTCTGTCTGTCTGTCTGTGTGTCTGTGTGTTTGTCTCTGCCTGTCTGTGTGTCTGTCTGTCTCTGTCTGTGTGTCTGTCTGTCTGTCTGTCTGTCTGTCTGTCTGTCTGTCTGTCTGTCTGTCTCTGTCCGTCTGTGTGTCTGTCTGTCTGTCTCTGTCTGTCTGTGTGTCTGTGCCTGTCTGTCTGTCTGTCTCTGCCTGTCTGTGTGTCTGTCTGTCTCTGTCTGTCTGTCTGTCTCTGTCCGTCTGTGTGTCTGTCTGTCTGTCTGTGTCTCTGCCTGTCTGTCTGTCTGTCTGTGCCTGTCTGTGCCTGTTGTTTCTTTTAATAGCAGCAGCAACACTAATTTCCCCCTGAGGGACAATAAAGTTAATCTTAATCTTAATCTTCCACAACAACACACAACAATACACACCCTGCAAACTGTGGACCGCAGGGGGGGAGGAGGGGGGGGGGGGGTTTGAGGGGATGTAGAGACAATTCTGGAAAATATTCCAGGCTCAGTGTCTCTCAGCCGGTTGTCGGTACGAAATCCTGCGCTGACAGGAAACGCTGAGAAACAGCTGCAGTCAAAAGGTAAAAAAACTGATCAGCAGAACGAAAGCTTCCACCAAACTCAGGACTTCCCCGTTAGCCTTGGTGGTTAAATCCACTCCCTCGCCTTCTGCCAAAGTTCCCCTGAGCAAGGCAGCGGCGCCCAGACTGCTGCAGTGGAGCCGTGAACTCAGGGATGAGCCGGTGAACGGGCTGAAAGCTTCCTGACAGACAGACGGTCACATGACCAGTAAATTAAGAATTCCTGTTCATTCAATTTAAGGTCAGTAAAGTTAATTCAGTTTTCACATTGTTCATTCTGTAGTAAATTTCTCAATTTATTTTGCAAATGTTCTGGGTTTTTTTGTCATAAGTCAGTGCATTCGCTCACTAGGTGTGCCTGTGTTTTTATGACTAACGAAGCGCTCCGTCCCTCTGGCTCTGGGTTACCATGGAGACCAACGAGGTGCCCCAGAGCCGCTGGCTGGGAAAGACCGAACTCCGGTCTGTCTCTGAGTTCAAGAACAACAGGGAGCGGCCGGGTCCCACGAGTTTATTGGGAGGTGCGGATGGTAGAAAAGCATGATGGGAGTTTCTCAGCTCTTGCTTCCAAGCCCCGCTGAGCTCAGCGGAGCAGCGAGGAGACAGACTGGCACCACGAATCCCCCAGAGGAACCCGACCCACGACACGAACACAACAACACGTACGGACGAGTGGGACTTCCATGAAAATGTGGTACAAAGTTAAGGTTTACAGGTAAAGTTTGGTAACAAAGTGTCAAAATCAAAGTTCCAACGATCAACAGTAGAAATTAAAATCGTCCTTCATTTAGAAAGATTGTACACAGGATTTTACCTTTGGCATTCAATGTTAAATATAAAGTCAAGTCAATATCAATATCAATAAATAATTGTAAAGATACAAAAAGTGTGTGTAAAATAAAGATTGTTGTGCAACGCTACATAGAGCTCACATGATCTTAGAAAGAGAAAGAGTGAGAAGAAACAGCTAACATTAGAAGAGTCAGATTGTTCCAGAAGCTCCGGCTACCGCTCCGTCCTGCAGGCTCCGGAGGCCTGGGACGTCCTGGAGCCGGGCCGGGACGTCCCGGCCGGCTGCCTGCGGCCCAGGCTCGGGCCGTCCTCCCGGGGCTCGGCCGGCTCCCCGCTGGCCCGGCTGACGAACACGGCGGGAGGCTGGGAGGAGGCCATCTCGAACCTCAGCTCCGGGACGGCCTTAGCCCCCCGGGACGAGGCCTTCCTCTTAGTCCTGGGCTGGGGCGAGGGGGGGGGGAACGCCGGCATCGCCCTGTGGGAGGAGGAGGAGGCGTCCGCGGGCACGGCGGAGGAGGAGGAGCCCAGCCGGGCCAGAGCCACCGGGATCTCCTCCAGGGACTCGGCCGAGTCGGAGTGGTAGTCGGCGGGGGGGCCGGCGGCCTGGGGGGGGCCCGGGGCGGGGGGGGCCAGGGGGGCCAGGGGGGGCAGCGACGCCCGCAGAGGGAATGCTGGGAAGGGAAGCCGCTGGTTCACAGACACAGTGGGCAGACTGCAGGGCTCCACTGGAGGACAGAACAGAGAGACAGCATCAGTACAGACAGTACAGACAGTACAGACCGTACAGACAGTACAGACAGTACAGACCGTACAGACAGTACAGACAGTACAGACCGTACAGACAGTACAGACAGTACAGACACTACAGACAGTACAGACAGTACAGACAGTACAGACCGTACAGACAGTACAGACCGTACAGACCGTACAGACACTACAGACACTACAGACAGTACAGACCGTACAGACCGTACAGACCGTACAGACAGTACAGACAGTACAGACAGTACAGACAGTACAGACCGTACAGACAGTACAGACAGCACAGACACTACAGACCGTACAGACAGTACAGACAGCACAGACACTACAGACAGTACAGACAGTACAGACCGTACAGACACTACAGACAGTACAGACAGCACAGACAGTACAGACAGTACAGACCGTACAGACAGTACAGACAGCACAGACACTACAGACACTACAGACAGTACAGACAGTACAGACAGTACAGACAGTACAGACAGCACAGACACTACAGACAGCACAGACAGTACAGACCGTACAGACCGTACAGACCGTACAGACAGTACAGACAGTACAGACAGTACAGACAGTACAGACAGTAAAGCAGCAGCAGTAGACCATCATTATTGTTTCCAGTTCAGAGAGACCTGGACTAACAGAACACCTGACTCTGTCTTCATGGACTTGTGATCCTGTGTTCCGCCTCTTTATTTGTTACCTCCGCCAAGGAGGTTATGTTTTCTGTGCCGTTTGTTTGTTTGTTTGTTTGTTTGTTTGTTTGTCTGTTTGTCTGTTTGTCTGTTTGTTTGTCTGTTAGCAGGATTACGGAAAAACTACTGGCCTGACTTTCATGAAACTTGGTGGAAGGGTGTAGCATGGGCCGAGGAAGAACCCATTCAATTTTGGAGCGGATCCGGATCACGAACAAGCAATAATAGCACGAACCTTGGCGGAGGTCTGCGCTCTCCGAGTGCCCTTCTGTTTTTTTTAAAGATTTATTTTAGGCATTTTATGCTTTATTTGATAGAGACAGCATGAGAGAGAGAGAGAGGAAGGTATGGGAGAGAGAGGGGAGGACCAAATGACCACAGGCCGGATTCAAACCCGGGTCGCAGCGGCCTTATGTGGCATGCGCTCTACTCAGTGAGCCACCGGGGCGCCCCCCCCACCTCACTGTCTAGGAGGTAAACCAGTCTGCAGGTTTTCACTCCAGCTCAACACTACAGCTGATCTGATGAACAACCTGCAGCCAGACAGGAGGATCTGAGGCTGTCAGAACCAATCTCAACACTCAAAAAACGACAAAAAATCATAATGAATACGAGTCCCAACCTTCCCGTTGAATGTGTCAAAAACAGCATTATTTTTCTACTCTTTTATTTTGTTTTGTTTTTCACAGTCGATCAGACTGAAGGTTTAAGTGTCCCTGGCTCCAGCCTGCCGGTCCACACAGACACACAGCAGCCTGATGAGGAGACTCCTGCTCCTGCTGACTCAACAAGTGTCAGGAAGATATCAGGATTCTCCTCAGCAGTCCACACTCACTCAGTGATTTACTCTTCAATTCTAAAACAAAACAAAGCCAAATCTTTATTATTTATCATTTGGGTGAAGTGGAAAGTGAGTCCCATTTTCTTTTGTACTGTAGAAATTATGACTTAAGAGAGTTACTGTTCCATGAAATCGTTCAACAAAACCCTGAAATATTCTGGTGTTCAGATGAGCAAAAACTGGAATGGCTGTTTAATTTTGATGTGTTTAAGTTTGCTAACTTTATCTCAAAAACCTGGAAAAGGCGGCAAGACAGATTGTTTAATTAATATTTATTTTGATTTTTCAGTAACACATAGTAAGCTTCTGTCAGTGATTTAGGAGTTCTGCCCTACTCAGTGATGGTCTGAAGATCTGAAGGTGAAAGATGCTTTAGTTTCTTTATTTTCTTTCTCTGTTGTTTGACAATGTAAACGCTGTACTCTGGTCCTGGCTTGTTTGAATGTATGGTGTCTTGTAAGCCCATGCGGGCTGGGCACACAATTGTATGCACGACACAGTAATAAAATTTCATTCATTCATTCATTCATTCTTTAAAGTAATTGAATAACAGGTAAACCACAGAATCTCTATCTGTGTACAACATGTTGTCAGTTCACTGTGCTCTGCTTTCCTGGGCCAATATTATGTAAATTGTATCATAATATATGAATTTCAGTTGAGTTTGAATAATTTCAGTCAATTCATAGTCAGATTTAATTTTTAGGGCCGACTGACAGCCTGTAATGGGATGAAAACCTGCAGATTGTTGGGTCATGATGGCAGATGGTTGAGGACTACTGCTCTATGTATGATATTTTTATTATTTTCACTGGTAACGCTTTACAATAAGGGTACATTAATTAAGGGTTAGTTAATGCTTAATAAGCATTAACATATATACATATATATATTAACATATTTCACATTCTGTTTTTGTCCCAGTAAGTTCTACTGTTGCATCTTGTTCACCGTCTTAACACTGTCGTCCAGACTTCTGTCATCCATATATTTCTACTCAGCGTGTTCTAGTGTTGAACTCAGTTGAATGTGTTTATCTAACCCCCACTTGCTCTCTTCTTATTTATATTCTATATTTCATTGCTGTTTCCTGTTACTATTTGCTGCTGGAGCGAGTTTCCCCACAGGAACGTTCATATTTCATGTGTGATGTGGCTCTGCTGCGGCTGGATGGACGCCGGCCAACAACAACGCCTGAAGCTCCACATAGAAAACTGACTGCAGCTCAGTCAGCAGGGAGTGGAAACGCTCGCTGTGTGTCTGATGCCTTATCTCCCATCAGCCCTCTGACACCATATAAACGCCATAAATCAGAGCAAAGCAGAGCGAGACGTGCCTGGCCACGCCGAGCCAAGCCGGGCCAGGCCACGCCGGGCCTCAGGGTCCAGCTTTATGATCTATATCTGCACCGATTCAGACAGGGTGAAAGCTGGGTGAAAGCTGGGTGAAAGCTGGGTGAAAGCTGGGTGAAAGCTGGGTGGGGGGGGTTTCAACAGTCAAAATCATGAATATTGAATAATGAATATGAGTATAATATCTTCCCTTCTCCCTCTGTGTCCCACTCTGCTCCGACCGTTACTGAGTTCACACTGAGCAGCAGGATCAGAGAGACTCAGCTGAGTCTCTCAAAAACTCTCTCAATCCATTTCTCCACGTTCATTTTCCAGCATCTCTCTGAGCCTTACCAAGAACAGGCCGTTTCTGTCACCGTGTCTTTAAGGCTCATTAATATTAACGACCCTCTGTTCCGATCGGCTAACCGTTTCCAGAGTGAAAACATGAGACTCCGCGGCCCGGCGGCTACAGGTAGGGAAAACTCTCCGGTAATAAACAACAACAACCGCTCAACCGCTTTGAAAAAAACACTTTGTTAGTCTGTTATTTCTTACAAAAATGATAATGAGCGAACCTTTGTGACGCCACAAAGTTACGGAAGTCCAAACGGCTCGTTTAGAGGCTCGCTGCACTAATATGGATTGTGTGGATTTAGTTTTGATACTTTCACCATGTTTAGATAGACCATCCAACTCCTTTATCATCAGAGGCAAAGGGGAATGCTGTTTTCCACAATATGGACCTTTAATGCTACCTAATTAGCGCTTGCTAGCTAGCTATATAAACTCGTTAAAATGACATGTAACATGACAGGCAATACCAAAGCTGCAAAAATACATGATTTTCCTGTTCAAAACTTTGTAGCTGCAGACCGGAGCCTCTGGCTCCGCCCACAAGCAGTGAGGACAGAGGGAGACGCTCCCAGAGTGAACTGATAAGAAACATCAGTCAGACTGCAGGCAGCTTATCTGGCTGACCAAACTCTGTCTGTGTGCAGAGCGGCTTGTGTTGGTGTGGCCATGTGCTGCGACTGTGGAGTCAGGATTACATCACGTGTGTGTGTGTGTGTGTGTGTGTGTGTGTGTGTGTGTGTGTGTGTGTGTGTGTTACCGGGCGGGGCGGTGCTGGGGCAGCGCTCCCTCATCACCTCCGCTGGCACTTTGCGGACCTTCTTCTTTTTTTTCTGTAAATCAAACGAACACTGTCAGGGTCAGAGGTTCAGGTCCCGGTGCAGAGCGAGGTGGACTCTGCAGGTCGAGGGTTCAACTCCCACCGGGACAGCTGCACCGGGACAGCTGCACCGGGACAGAGCCTGAGCGGGGGCAGAGCGCTCTGTTCTGATGTGTTGGCCCGAACAGTTTGTCCTGAAGGGACTCCACCCAGCAACCAACCACTGGGCTGGAAACAACTGCGGCTTCTCTGTGTGTGTGTGTGTGTGTGTGTGTGTGTGTGTGTGTGTGTGTGTGTGTGTGTGTGTGTGTGTGTGTGCAGTCACCTGTGTGCGTCTGTGTGTGTGTGGAGCTGCTTTGAGCTCTGGAGAGACGGTGGCCAGCGCTTCCTCCTCCCCAACAGGACTGGATACACTCCTCACTCTGCCGTTAGCATGGAATCTGACACACACACACACACACACATACACACACACACACACACACACACACACACACACACACACACACACACACACACACACACACACACACACACACAGTGAGCGAAAGGTTACAACACAGTGTCATTCCAAGAGCATAAATCAAACCCTGGAATTCAGCCTGACGTTGCAGAGTTATCTGGAAGGCTGCATGAGACCGTCTGATTGGCTAATATGATTCCAGGCCCATTCTGATTGGCTAATGTGACACTAGACCAGTGGGCTAGAACAGCTACCCCAGGCAAGTGTGTGTGTGTGTGTGTGTGCATGTATGCATTTATCTATTTATCCATCATAGTGTAATATTCAAAACTTATATTCTGTATTTGATCTATCTTTTTCATCTACTGTTTCTATATTGTTTTTCTTATATTACTGTTTATATTGGTGAAGCAGGCTGCTACAACCTCTCTCTCCTGAGCTTCTGACCCCGATCAGGAGTCAGTCTGATTAAACCATGATGAGCGGCTGCAGCTCTGTAGGTCTCTCTCCTAAACGGGCCGCTGCTCTCTCTCAGGGTTTCACCTCCTGAATCAGGCAAACCGCTCCTGAACCTCCTGAAGAGCGGCTGGATGATGTGAAACACTTACAGTAGGGCAGTGTGTTATTTATAAAGGCCTTCTGTTAGACTAATACACACAGTTCCTCTCCGCCCGCAGGTCAGCCCACCACACACACACACACACACACACACACACACACACACACACACACACACACACACACTACACACTTTGTTTTCTTCTTGAAGTCATAGCAGAAGAATTTCATTTTGCGCACGTTGTTTTCTGCAAAGAAAACGGTGTCCATGGCGACGGAGGTCCAGGCTCATTGTGTTATGAAATGACTGCTGAAGGCTGTTTACTGTGTCTTATGAAACATGTCGGGACCCGGTCACTCCGCAGCCCCGCAGCCAATCACAACACAGCTCAGCTGAACCCGGGCGGTGAGAGGGAGAGGGCCGGCCGGACCGTCCGGACAGCACCGCTCTCTCTGTCTGACAGTCTGGCAGAGTGTGTGTGATCAGACCCGCCGCGCTAATCGTCTTAACGGGCTCGGTGGCGGCGATTAGTACAACAACAACAACAACGACAACAGACTGGCGGTTAACCGGCAGAGGAACGCCTCAGATTAGGCCGTGCAGCTTTAACGAGGTGTTAGACATTGTGCTGACGCGGCAGACAGAGTGTGGGTGAGCAGCAGCTGTGTGCCGGTCTTACTCTGCTCCCCCCCGCACCGCCACAGAGGCTGAGTCCTCCACCTCCACCTCGGGGTTGGTGTAGCCCAGCGTCCCCGAATAGCCGACTTCCTGTGACAGAGAAGAGGAACAGAGGGAAGACACACTCAGCTCTGCAAATATACAACCAAACCTCGGATAAGTCTTATTCACCATGAGCAGCTTCTGCCTCACAGATAATCAAAACCAGATAATGATCCATACTCTTTAAGGCAGCCTGTCTGACAGCCAGACATCTCTCTGATAAACACCCTGCTGCTGTTTTATTTCCCATCTGAAGCCGAGCTGAACAGTATTTTCTAGCAGGAAGCTCAGATCTACCGTCTTTCCCGTTTGACATAAACACAGCAGGACCGAGGACTGAGCTGTGTGCAGTTATAAAACACTTGTACTATTTTCAACATTTTAGAATAACAGTAAAGACATAAAAACTATGAAATAACACAAATGGAATTATGCAGTGACCAAAAAAGTGTTAAACAAATCAAAACTATCTTCTATTTTAGATTCTTTAAAGCAGTGGTTCACAATGTGGGGTCCAGGGACCACCAGAGGTCCTTGAGGGGGTTCCAGGGGGTCTCCAGCAAATTGATCTATTGTTAAACTTCAGCATTATTTAATTTACAAGAAGTTAACACAATTAGAGAATGTAACTATTTTGATCATAGTTTCTCTGTTATCTCTCTATCTACAATACAGATAGTCATGGAATTCTGGAAAAAATCATATCTAGCAATAAAAATATTCTCAGATTTGGGTCCAAGAGACAAAGTCTCATCAAATGGGGGTCTGTGGCTCTAATGTGGACTAAACTAGGGGTCCTTGATATGAAAAAGGTTGAGAATCACTGCTTTAAAGTAGCCGCCCTTTGCCTTGATGGAAAGGCAAAAGGCTTTGGAAAGAAATTCATATATAGGATCAACTTCACTATTTATATTTGTCTAATAAACACATTTCAAGCATTTAAGCAGAAGCCTTTGAAAAACATCCAGACTGTCCAGACTGTTGACTGATGAACCCACAAGTCAGAACAGAGTATTTCCAAGCTTCACAGATGCAAGCGGGTTCAAAATAAATAAACTAGACGGCGCCCAGCGGGCACGGCGGCACCGATAACTCCTCCTGCAGCCCCTCCTCCTGCCTGTGAGCGCAGTGTGTCGGAGCCAACATGGCCGCCAGCCGGAGCCGGTCTCACCTTGATGAGGTTGACTGAAGGAACCGCCGTCTCGTTCCCCGCTGCTCCTTTACTGCTGTCTCTGCTCTCCTGACGGTGCCGCTGCCGCACGATGTACTCATAGGTACTGAGCCTGTTCCACACTGCACACACACACACACACACACACACACACACACACACACACACACACAGAGTCCTTGTAATAACTGTTGCCAGCAGCAGGCAGCCTCTCTGCCTCTCCCTGCTGGTGTCTTTCTGCTTTGCAGTTCAGAGTTCATGGTTTTCCTAACAAACTGTCTGGAGACAAAACATTTTCACTACAGCAACCTGCAGCAGAACCAGAACCTGCAGCAGAACCAGAACCTGCAGCAGAACTAGAACTTGCAGCAGAACTAGAACCTGCAGCAGAACTAGAACCTGCAGCAGAACCTGCAGCAGAACTAGAACCTGCAGCAGAACCTGCAGCAGAACCAGAACCTGCAGCAGAACTAGAACTTGCAGCAGAACTAGAACCTGCAGCAGAACCAGAACCTGCAGCAGAACTAGAACCTGCAGCAGAACCAGAACCTGCAGCAGAACCATGTCCAAACGTTGGCTATTGATTTAATAAGTGAGTGTTTGCAGGGAGTTGTCAGTGTGAGTTCTCCCTGATCTTTTCACTGATCCAGAAACCAGGACTCTAGCAGACACACTGGCTACTGGAGCAGCAGTGAACCTCCCACCCTGCAAACAGACAGTCAGGCAGATCACATTACATCACATTTCTAGGCTATTATTAATAGTAATAATTACTAATAGCCTAGAAATGGGATCGTACTATTCAAGCAAAAACGGTCATTTGGTGTAATTTGCTCATTCCTGCTATTTCCAGGATTTGTTTGTGGAAAACGGAACGCAAATAAAATGACTTGGCGTTGATTTTCAATACAACTCAACAACACTGTTTTTTGTTGTTTTTTACTATCCTACTACTAGTGGATTATAGGTTTATAAGTTTACAATTTTGCACACTTGTGATCTTGATGATGCTGCAACTGGGAGGGAGGAGGGGGGGGGGTCGATATTCAATATCTTGGAAAATATGGCGATACTACAGTCAGTCAGACAGACAGACAGTCAGTCAGTCAGTCAGACAGACCGACAGACAGACAGACAGACAGTCAGTCAGTCAGTCAGTCAGTCAGTCAGACAGACAGACAGACAGTCAGTCAGTCAGACAGTCAGACAGACAGACAGACAGACAGACAGACAGTCAGTCAGTCAGTCAGTCAGACAGACAGACAGACAGACAGTCAGTCAGACAGTCAGACAGACAGACAGACAGACAGTCAGTCAGTCAGTCAGTCAGTCAGTCAGACAGACAGACAGACAGACAGACAGTCAGTCAGTCAGTCAGACAGTCAGTCAGACAGACAGTCAGTCAGACAGACAGTCAGTCAGTCAGTCAGTCAGACAGTCAGACAGACAGACAGACAGACAGACAGACAGACAGACAGACAGACAGACAGTCAGACAGACAGACAGACAGACAGACAGACAGACAGACAGACAGACAGTCAGACAGACAGACAGACAGACAGACAGACAGACAGACAGACAGACAGACAGACAGACAGTCAGTCAGACAGACAGACAGACAGACAGGCAGACAGACAGACAGACAGACAGACAGACAGACAGACAGACAGACAGTGTCTCACTCAGGTAGATGTGGAAGCAGAGCAGGTGCAGCAGCAGGACAGAGGACAGCAGGCCCAGAGCGATGGTGACAGCAGCCAGGAGGGGAATCACTGCTGCTGCTGCTCCGACCGGGGCGGCAGGCAGGAAGAGAAACCACACCGCTGTCCCGTTCCTCCCTGCTCACACACACACACACCATACCACACACACCATACCACACCACACACACACACACACACACACCATACCACACCCCACACACACACACCATACCACACCCCACACACACACACACACACCATACCACACCCCACACACACACACCATACCACACACACCATACCACACACCACACACACACACACACCATACCACACCCCACACACACACACCATACCACACCCCACACACACACACACACACACACCTCTGGTTAATGACAGTATGAATAGACCGGTTTTATAGACAGGATGTGTAGCTCTGCTTAAAGAAATACTGTGAGGGTTTTAGTGTAATAATCTGTGACATTTCCCTCTAACTGTCTGTCCTGCTCCTCTCTCTCTGCTCTAACTCAACAGTGATCCAGCCTATCTCCAGTTCATAAATCTTCTCCACTGTCTGTTCTAAACAGCAGACTCTGGTCGCGCTTTCATGGGAAAAATCCTCTGCCACACAGGAAGTGATGCGTTTTATGTTTGTGGTTTGTTTGGAATCAACAGAAGAAGAAGAACTGGGTAGTTAGCATGAGCAGCGAGAGCCACCAAGGCTGAACAGACAGAGGAAAGAGAAACTCAAACTGCATCAACAGGGAATCCAAGCTCCGCCCACACTGTTTGATTGACAGGTGATCTGTGGGAAGAGCAGTGCAGAAACACCACAGTGAGGCTGAGGGACAAAGATGGAGACTGAACCATGTTCCTGATGATCCTGATGCTTCATAACACTTTATGACAGCAGGTGACTCTTACCAGAGTAAGAAGACTGACCTTTTAGTCATAAAAACTTTTAACAGATCTAGGATTCTGGGAGGGGCTCAGAGGTCGGGGCTCAGAGGTCAGAGGTCAGCGCTCACCCTGGAAGTGTTTGTCGGTGCGGAGTTTGGACGGATCCAGGAAGAACTCGATGAAGACGTAGGACGCCACGACCAGAACCAGACAGATCCCCAGCAGAGCCGAGATCACACTGTTCAGGAACAGCCTGAGAAACACACAGTACTGTGAGTACACAGTACTGTGAGTACACACAGTACTGCTGAGTACACAGATATTTTGATGATAAGACATTTCTTCCTGCCATTTAGAAATTACAAAATGTCAATTCTATCATGAATCTGGTAAAACTGTAAGTACTTTTAGCGTTTCCATAATAATACTGTAAGTATTATTTTAGCCATGTTTCTGCCTTCAGTCAGCACACACTCTTCTTCTTCTGCTCTCTCGCTCTCAGACAGTTTTCTTCCTTCAGCAGTCGGACCTGCTGCTGAAGGTCTGGAGCTTCATTCAGCTCCTGGTTGGTTCTGACCTGGAGCTTAACGAGCTCGTTAACTGTCATGACGACTGAGGTCGTTAAGGAGGACGAGCAGCGCTGACAGGATGAACATTAACTAGAACCATCTGAGAAAGGTCTGGAAAAATAATGTTTCAAAATAATGGCAGCTAGGTTTATTAAAATAATTTCCACCAATAATCCTAGACTGAACATCTAAATTCACATTCTAACATCTGAGTGTAGAATTCCATTTCTTCAAATGCAGCTTTCCTCTCCTTTATTCTCTCTTCTAACACACTTTATCTGCTTTTATTTGTTTTATTTATTTTATTCTTATTCTGTATTTCTTATGTAATGTCTTACATACCTTGTGTAAAGCACTTTGAATTGCCTGTGTACAAAATGTGCTATAGAAATAAACTTGCCTTTCCCCACAGAAACCCCATCATGGGAATCATGGGAATTAAATTAGATTAGATTTCAATCCGGCGGTCCTGTCCTGACTCAACCTCATCTGCATCTGATCTCTGTGGTTATGGAGGAGAAAGATAAAAAACGATTTCAGTTAAACTTCCCTACTTTTCTTCTGATTCCTGTTTTTACATGAAGCAGCGGGCAGGACAGCAGCTGCTGACGACATGCGTCTGGTTTCCAGATCAGATTCTGTCTCGTTATATTTTCACCGGGTGCTAAACTGTCCACACTGAAATCAGATTTCTGTTTACCTTGCAGACTGTGTGCGGGTCACTTCCTCTGGTAATATCTGCATCCTTTAATCAGGAAATCGTTTCATATGAGATTTCTTACTTTTCAAACTCAGACAGAGAAACAGGAAGTTACTCACTTGTAATTCCTGCTTCCCACACAGTTGTTGAGCCATCTACAGTGATGGTCGAAGTTGGCAACACACTTGTTACAGGCACTGCAGTGCTTTGACTTGGGCCCCCTGCAACAGGAAGACACACACACACACACACACACACACACACACACACACACACACACACACACACACACACACACACACACACACACACACACACACACACAGAGACAGTTTGTGTGTGTGTGACTTGAGCTGCAGTGACCTGATCCTCAGTTTAGCAGGGTGAGAAACTGCTGAAAAATAAATGTGTGTGTTTGTGAAACAGGAGGCAGAGGATTAAAGGCTCTCATTAGGAAGTGGAGTGTCTCCTTCCTCTCCTCCTCCCATCATGCACTGGGTCTGTTGTCCTCAGTCAGTTTCCCTTCCAGCCAGCTGATACAGCTGTCAGAACGGATTTCAATATTCCAATTTCAGTCGAATGTCAACGAATCAGAACGAATTTCAACCTGCTCATCGAATGCGCCAAAAACTGCATTTTTTCTTTCGTTTTTTTTTTGGTCACCATTACTAAGTCGATAATTCTTCCCATTCTACGATGTGCTGCCAGCAGAGACAGACAGATGTAAAAGTCAACATGGCCGACATCATGACCTGAGTACAAAACAAACAGCTGGATAACCAACACTGATCTGAAACAGCATGTTCTGGATGGGAGACCTGGTGGATCTGCAGAGGATCCATGAGGAGAATGTGGACTCAGGTAAATGTTCTCCTTCTGATTCCTCCTACTTTCACTTCTGCCTTCTGCCTTCTGCCTTCTGCCCCCCCCCCCCCCCCCCCCGACACACACACACACACACACACACACACACACACACTGACCCCATTACCCACAGCCTCCTGGGAGAAACCCGCTCACTGACCTGATTTCAGCTGAAGGTTCACATCAAATCAATTATCCTCAGTGCAGAGTTTTATTTATTTACACCTACCAGATTGAGGAGAATGTTTTTCTCACAAAGCCGCGCTGCATTACGCATGCAGGCCGTCTGCCGCCTGTTCACAGCTCTCTGCCTGTTACAGCAGGATGAACAGACCTGCAGCCCTGAACAGCCGGCTGGTCTACTAGCAGACGTCCCGAATAAGAAATTCATGCTCCCTTAAAAATTGAAAAAGGAGCGCATGTGCATGTTGAGATTCAGGAGGGAGGAGCTTCACAGATCAGGCTGCTGAGCTCCGTCCTGTCTGCAGGGACAGGAAGGAGATGGATACTAACTACCTGAAGAATGAAAGATCAGACATATAAAAGGTATATGAGAACTGCATTTCCCAATGTCACAGTATTAACTAAAGGGATATTATATGCCCTATATATATTATATGCCCTAACCATATGTAAAGGGCAGTAAACGGCCTTTAAGAAACTGTCCTGTCAACAGAATAACATTGTTTATATTCAATCTACTTCCTGATGTAAATTAAGGCTGAACAATTTTGAAAAAAATATCTAATTGTGATTATTTTGACTGATATTGCAATTGCGATATGATTTGCGATATTAGAGGGAATGATCATTTTTACATCATTATTCTCATTTTCATTGAAAAACGTATTAAAATGATTATGGTGTGATTTTTGCGGGGATCTGTACCAAACAAAGATGTTTTCTTAAGTCTGTAGAATATGATGTGTAGGCCAGGACATCTCTGCAGCACCACAATATTTACTTTAAAATGCTATTTTGACACATTTCACCTTTAACAAATATTGCGCCTCCTGCGATTTGAAAATTGCAGTAGGCCATATTGCGATTTTGATAAAATTTTGATTAATTGTTCAGCCCTAGTGTAAATGACATCACATACAGCCAGATTTAAATGACTGCTCTGATTGGTCGATGGTAGGCATATTTACTGAGTTGCCCCATAGTCTGTCAGACAGTTATCAGCTGGCTGTTTGCTGTTTGTCGATGGATAAGTGGATAAGACCCAACACTGTACATTTGTTCCCCACAGATAGACTAAAGAAAAAAGAAAGAAAGAAAGATTAGGCTCTAACTCTGTAACTGGCTTCAAAACACTGGATCACTACTAACTTCATGTTGAAGAAAGCAGTGCTACTCTCTTCTTTTATGGACCAAGAAGTCTCAAATGGTTTAGTTTAGCAGCAGGCAGCTGGAGTCACACTGCAGACATGTGACACACACCCAGAGGACCCAGAGCCACCTGGAGGCTCTGGGTCCAGGTTTCCCCCTGTCGGGACCAGAGCCAGACGCCACACTGAACTCTGGATCTATATTTGCATTCATTCTCAATAATCTGTTTACATGAGCTGGCAGACCCAAATAACATTTAGCATCTAAAAGCGTGGTGACGATACTCACACATCCACCTGGCAGAGGTAGCAGTGGCAGTTCTCGATGACGTGGGCGTGTTTGGAGCGGTCGAACACCGGCACCGGACCCTTGGTGCTCTTGGCTCGCACGTTGTAGTCGGCCGGGTCGACGGACACCGCCATCACATGGACCAGCAGGTGGCACACGAACATGATGCCTGTACACTGAGGGACGGCTCAGGACAACGGCTGCAAACCGATGACTTCTCTTTTAAAGGTGTTGCTTATAGCAATTTCACATCAATAAATCATTAACACATTAATTTTGAGACATTAGTATAATTACAATAAACAGACGCCTGTCAGCCTCTCTCAGCCTCTACTCTGCCTCCTCCATAGTTTCTCCTAGGGGGGGCAGGAAGCAACGGGGCTGATGGGAAATGTAGTCTTAATGTGGAGAAACACTAGAACTAACAACACTACTGGTGTGAGACAGAGGAGACCAAGCGTCTCCCCCACGCTCTCATTGGTTTACAGTCATTAGACCAAGGCAGCAACACTAATATGACAATGATAGATCGATGCTTAAAATGATAAACACAGCACCTTTAAATTCCACTTGACTGACCCAAGAAAACTGACTGTAACCCACCTACTGCTACCATCCATTACCATACTATTTATTATTGCAGTTTTACCTAACAACTCCTTTTTTCTGTGGAGTCCAGACTCTGTAATTTGTCAATATGTTTCAATAGTGAGAACACCAAGACTCCATTTACACCTGCTATTAAAATGTGATCTGTATCTTATCTGGATTAGGAAAAACCCATGTTAATGCAGGGTGAAGACACACACATCACTCAGATCTGCCAGACCGCCTCTGAAGGTCGTGCGGCTCGCTCTAGGACCAGGTCTCAGCCAGTCCGCCATGCGGTCCAGCAGCCAGCTCCTCTCCCTCCGCCACACAGCGCTTGTCAAAAGACAAACCATTCCTGTCTCAAATGAAAAGTAAATCCAGGTTGTACAGTTTCAGTCTACTGACCCTAAACCTGCTGTTTGTTTTTGTTGACCTGCTGCCTGCTTTGCAGAGTCCACAGGAACAATTAGATCTGATCACAATGCAGACAAGCAGAAGGCATATAAATAACAGGCGTGATGGACTGATCATTATCCAGACAGCAGATCTGGATACAGATTGTATTTTAATACCAGGTGGAAATGGAGTTCAGACACAATCCTCTATGGTTACTGTACTGGTGATTAGAGGGACTGTGACTTGGCAGTGATGGAGCTGTGCTCTAAACCAGTATGGTGCTGTAGTCTGTAGTCTGGGTTGGATCATCATAACAAACCAAGGATACAATATAGCCCGCTGGGATCCAGTGGGCGGGAAGCAGGGGGACGAACACCCCGAAGCCGGTGACGGCGAAGTAGAGGTAGAGCAGCCAGGCCAGCAGCTGGAAGGGGTGCGGGGGCCAGCTCCAGCCGTTGGTCCTGGAGCAGAGCGGCAGGTCGGCCCGCCGCAGACCGCCCTCGCTCACCGGAGCCGTGCGGTTCGGGTTCCTACTGCACACATCCATCGGGGAGCGTCTCCTTCTGCACAGAGAGACACCATGAGAGACACCATGAGAGACACCATGAGAGACACCATGAGAGACACCATGAGAGACTAGTGCGGTCTATCAGTGGAGCAGGCTGTCAGCACATGACCAGCACTGGAGACTGAAGCTGGAGCTGCATAAGGACTGCTTTGTGCTGATTAAACTGACTGGAGGGCAGAAATTAGCTTCGTTCTCAAGTGACTGAACCTTACTCTACACTCTACAGATAAACACAGAGGAGCCACAGCTGCTGAAGAGTCAGCCGACATTATGGTTGAACAAATGCACCAACAGAATGTCTTTGTCTGTAAACGTTGATCAAAATGATAAAACCACAGCTGCTGAGACCTGATAGGACTCTAACCTAGAGGGAGAGGCAGGTCACCTTTTCAGCACGGGTTAACGGGACTCGGGGTGTGAAGCGGCCCTCCGGTCCGCAGCATCTCATCTCATCCCACAGTCCGGGCCGGACCGGCGGTGTGGAGCTGCCGGCCCCGGCCGGTGGAACCAGGCTGCTGTACTCACAGGCTCAGCAAACAGGCTCCGTACGGTGATTCCAGTCCCGGTGTAGTCCGTATGAGTCCGACGGTTAACTTACATCCATCCCGAGAAAAGAGCCGGAGCGGGTCCGTATTAACCAGCAGGCTAACCGCTAACCGGCTGCATCACCGGCAGCTGACGCATCCGCCGCCAGTAACGCGCTGTGTTTGTGGATGCTGATATAGCAGTTAGCTGGCTAACGGTAACCGGCTAGATAAACGGTAATCACGGTTCAGTTTACTTTAATGCCTGGTTAGCGTGCTAATCTGGTGTCGCCTGGCCCATCATGCTGCACAGCGCTAGCCTTGTTAGCCACACACGGCTTGTGCCATGCTAACGCTAGCAGCCACACAGCGACATGCAGGCGGTGTGGACCCAAAGCTGCTCCTTAATTTTTAACCTGGAAGTAAATGATATGCATTATTTAGCAGCCACTGGTGTTTCAGCTTGTCGCCAGCTAAGCTAACCGTCTGGTTAGCCAGGCTGCCTGAAAATCCTGTCGTCTCTCAGCTCGTACGCTGTTTCCTTGGTAACGCTCCAGGTCCACTCCCATTGGTCACGAGGCCAGGTACCGCCCACCCGCGTCGCTCCAATGAGTGAGCCGCACTGATCCGGAAGCAGCGCTGCTCTCCGGCTCTCTCAAAGCCCGCTGCGGTCTGCAGAAACACAAACCGACCTGAGATCAGCCTTCACCGCGCCACGGCCGGTTCAGAGCAGTAACCCACACTGACCAGCAGGTGGCGGCGTTTACCCGAACATCCAGCAGACGGACAGCAGCGGCCACTTTATTAGATACAATAGCTGGTACCCACCTTAAATAAACTTCTATTCTATTCTATTCTATTCTATTAGGAGTGTGTTGATTGGAGGGTGATGGCTGTGTTCTGGCTGTCCAGTCACCATGATAGACTACAGCAGTGATTCTCAACCTGTTTCATATCAAGGACCCCTAATTTGGTACAGATTAGGGCCGCAGACCCCCATTTGGTGTGAGATTTTTTTCTCTCGCACCCAAATCTGACATTTGTATTGCTAGATATGATTTTTTCCAGAATTCCATGACTATCTGTATTGTAGGTAGAGAGATAGCAGTGAAACTATGATCAAAATAGTTACATTCTCTAATTGTGTTCACTTCTTGTAAATGAAATAATGCTGAAGTTTAACGATTCATCAATTTGCTGGGGACCCCCTGGAACCCCTTCAAGGACCCCTGGTGGTCCCCGGACCCCACGTTGAGAACCATTGGACTACAGTCTTGCACTGCACTGCACACAGAAGCACTTAGCATCCCATTATTGTTGCCTGTATTGCTCTTGTTGCCTGTATTGCTCTATCTTATATCTTATATCTCTATCTTATACTGTCTACTGCCCCTGTCTGTCTCCTGTACTGTTTTAACATCTGGAACACTCTGAGACGAATTTCCCCTTGAGGAACAATAAAGTTGATCTCATCTCAACTCATGATGCTGTTGTTCCTTTTCTTTCTGTTTTCTTCATTTTCCAAGCTCTTTATCAAATTTTTATTTTATTTAATTGAGGGACTTTTACCTCACTTTTTTGTGATCAACTTTTTTTAATTTAAAGGAAAAGTTAGTACACAACATTCTAGAAACAAAAACATATATGTTCACAATATGTGTACCTTTCCCCCCAAACCCATCCCGTCTCAACTCCCCGACCCTCCTTCATCTTCCCTCCCCCTCATGGTGACCAATCCCCCCCCACCCACACACCCAACACAGATCTCTATTACTCAATACTCAATAGCTACAAAATAAAGTAAATCCAACTCAAAGAAAAAACACAAAACAAAACACAAGACTCAGAAGAATACATATATGCATCCATACATACATACAAATATACATACAGTATATCTATATATATACAATATATACAGTACAGATACATACATACATTAGATTGTTATCCAGTATTATTTTATAATCTTTTTACCTCACTGACTACATTTGTGTTTTATTGTATGTAAGGGCACTTTATACAATTGTTTTTAGAAAAGTGCTATATGAATAAAGTTTTCATTATTGTTATTTTGCCTCCAGAACAGATGATTCAACAGGAACCTCTGTCCATGTCGACTCCACAGCATCACTCACTTTAATCTGCCATCTGCTGCTCCACCTGAACCCAAACATGCTGGTCTGGTTGAGATCTGGACCCAGCTGTCATGTCACTGTGGATCCTGCTGGAAGTTTCTGTTTGGAAAAGAGACGGTGGCCATGAAGGGACACACCTGGTCAGCAGATAAACTCCACTGGTACCAAGGAGTCTGTGGCCAAAACTTTCCCCACACACCACAGCAGCAGGCAGGACGGGTCAGGATGGGTCAGCAAAGGTCAGGACAGGTCAGGATGGTTCAGGACGGGTCAGGACGGGTCAGGATGGTTCAGGACGGGTCAGCAAAGGTCAGGACAGGTCAGGATGGTTCAGGACTGGTCAGGATGGGTCAAGATGGTTCAGGATGGGTCAGGATGGTTCAGGACGGGTCAGGACGGGTCAGCAAAGGTCAGGACAGGTCAGGATGGTTCAGGACAGGTCAGGATGGGTCAGGATGGTTCAGGATGGTTCAGGACTGGTCAGGATGGGTCAGGATGGTTCAGGATGGTTCAGGACTGGTCAGGATGGGTCAGGATGGTTCAGGATGGGTCAGGACGGGTCAGGACGGTTCAGGATGGTTCAGGATGGGTCAGGACGGTTCAGGACGGGTCAGGATGGTTCAGGACGGTTCAGGACGGTTCAGGACGGGTCAGGACGGGTCAGGACGGTTCAGGACGGGTCAGGACGGGTCAGGACGGGTCAGGATGGTTCAGGACTGGTCAGGATGGTTCAGGATGGTTCAGGATGGGTCAGGATGGTTCAGGATGGTTCAGGACGGTTCAGAACGGGGTCGGAATGGTTCAGGACGGGTTCAGGACGGGTCAGGATGGTTCAGGATGGTTCAGGACGGTTCAGAACGGGGTCGGAATGGTTCAGGACGGGTTCAGGACGGGTCAGGACAGGTCAGGACGGGTCCGTGTGTCCAGCTGTCTCAGCGGAACGTCACTGTTGCACTCAGCTGGTATTTGCAGACTTGCGGTGCGGCTGTCCTGCTTCCTGACCCGGCCTCTGTCAGCGAGGCGTTCTGGCCGCCTGTTTCGTCTCGGTAAACTCTGACACTGTTCTGCCAAAACGCCAGCAGGTCGGCCGCGTCTGAGCGCTGGCACTAATGATCAAACCACACTCCGTCTCCTAAATCACACGGCTTCCCTTCCTGACGCTCAGTACAGGCACTGAACCTCTTCACCCCGGCTGCTGGCTCCACAGCTGCAGGACGGCCGGCTGTGTGTGTGACTGGAGAGCAGCTAAATATGTGTGTGTGTTACTGTTAATTTGGAAAAATGGTCAATGTACACATGGACCGGTCAGTTTGTACTTTTACTCACAGTGTGTATACATGGACCAGTCAGTCTCACGTGCAATATGATGAACTGTCTTTCTAGGGCGACCTACTGGATCGAGTGCAATAATTACATTTGTTCTGGTGCAACAAGGACACTTATTCTGGTGCAAAATTACATTGTATTTATTTATTTATTTCACTTTTTATTTTAGAACCTGTGTTGTTGGCTGTGGATGTTTGTTTGCTGAGGTTGTTTTGTTTTGTTTCTGTTTTGTTTCCTTGTGTCTTTTAATTGCACTGATCAGGAGTAGTGCTCCTAATTTTGTTGTATTCTGTACAATGATAATAAAAGCTTTCTATTCTATTCTGTTCTGTACATTATGCAGTGCTGTGGTACATGGACACATGGACCGGTCAGTTTGTACATTAGCAGCGATGTGGTAAATGTACAAATAGCTCGCCAAAAACTCCCACATATCCCGGTTTTTCAGCACATCTCTTCTTCTTGTTCTTGTTGTTGCTCCATCTTGTTGTTGCAGCTTTATTTGTACATTTACCACATTGCTTACAAACTGACCGGTCCATGTGTACATGTACTACACTGTGGGAAATGTACAAATTGACTGGTACTTTGTGAACATACACCACAAAGTTGGGTAATGTACAAATTTACTGGCTTGTGTGTACATACAGCATGTACACACATGTAACATAACACGTAACATATACATGTATAGTTCTATCTAGTAAAATACTATAATCTAGTCCTACAGACATTCTGTATCTATACTGGATACTGTAATGTAACTTTAATCTGACCTTCAGTATGAGTATGGTCCTACTCTCTGGAATTCTCTACCACATGAACTAAGGTCTGCTAGTCTAGTTTAGTCTTCTTTTAAAAGCAGACTAAAAACATCTCTCTTTTCACAAGCTTTTAGTTAGGTTTAAAGTGTGTGGTTAACAGGAAAACTTTTATTTTGGAATCAGTATTATTACTATTATTCCCTTTTTAATAATAATAATAATACCTTCTTATCTTATTCCTTTTTATTGTAATACCTTCTTATCTTATATGTTTTTATCTTTTTTTTAATATGTTTTTATATATGTAATACCTTCTTATCTTATATGTTCCTATCTTATATGTTTTTGTCATGTATGATCTTTGCCTATTTTTTGCTTTTTATTTTGAAGCACATTGAGTCTACGCCTGTCGTATGAAATGTGCTATATAAATAAACTTGACTTGACTTGACTTAATACATCTATAGCAAAAACAAGGGTTCGTTGTGAAAGGGACCTAAGTGACATTTTGTCAGCAAATTTGTTAAATATCACTGTGCAGCTCTGGTTTAGCTCCATATGCTTGTCCAAAGAACACTTTTGTAATCATAAACAAAATTAAAATAAAGGACGAATTGCAAAAGTGTCCAAAACTTAATTTGGTTCAAACTGATTTTCTAGAACATCAGCGTTCTGAATTTTAATCTCTGTAAGAATATAACTGGTTCCTTAACGTTTTGGTTTTGCTCCGCTATAAATTAAAGAAAATGTCACTTCCATCTCTTCTGGGCTCTGCAGCCTTGGAGCCGCTCAGAGCTAAGTGCTGTTTGTTTCTCTTGGACCTGACAGACTGCAGATCCATCAGGCTGACTGGGAAACAACAGGCTGACTGCGTGTTTTCTGACATTTAAATGAAGCGGAAGACGTGATGTGATGAACAGACACAGAGCGGTGTGGGAGGACGAGGTCTGACAAGAACCTACTGACACACACACACACACACACACACGCACTCACACACACACACACACACACAGCTGTGGATCTTATACTCCCCTCTCCCATGGGAGTTAGAGTAAGGAATCTAGTGAATACTTGATTTATTTTACTCAGTAATTGCTTTGATTGGCCTCCCAGCCTGCAGCACACACACCAGAGGAGCTAAAAGGCTCTTTGTCCCTCCCAACTCAATTTAGAAAATGTGTTCAAAAGTCTCCCAAAAAAAAAGCCTGTTCCTTTTTTCCAGTAAATCTATTTCCAATGATAGCGGACCGCAGCAGAATAAGCCAGTGGCTTTGTGGTCGGCCATGCTGCTGAGTGACTGAGACGATCCTAACAGCATCCAGACAGCCAGCGCTCCCTCACTCCCTCTCTCCCTCCCTCGCTCTCTCTCTCTCTCTCTCCATCCCTCGCTCTCTCTCTCTCTCCCTCCCTCACTCCCTCACTCCATCCCTCGCTCTCTCTCTCTCTCTCCCTCCCTCACTTCCTCTCTCCCTCGCTCTCTCTCTCTCTCCCTCCCTCACTCCCTCGCTCTCTCTCTCTCTCTCCCTCCCTCCCTCTCTCTCTCTCTCCCTCCCTCACTCCCTCTCTCTCTCTCTCCCTCTCTCACTCCCTCTCTCTCTCTCCCCTCCCTCGCTCCCTCCCTCCCTCGCTCTCTCTCTCTCTCCCTCCCTCACTCCCTCACTCCATCCCTCGCTCTCTCTCTCTCTCTCCCTCCCTCACTCCCTCTCTCACTCCCTCGCTCTCTCTCTCTCTCCCTCCCTCTCTCTCTCTCTCCCTCCCTCACTCCCTCTCTCCCTCCCTTGCTCTCTCTCTCTCTCCCTCCCTCGCTCTCTCTCTCTCTCTCCCTCTCTCACTCCCTCTCTCTCTCTCCCTCCCTCGCTCCCTCCCTCCCTCGCTCTCTCTCTCTCCCTCCCTCACTCCCTCCCTCCCTCGCTCCCTCCCTCTCTCTCTCTCTTTCTAACTCTCTCTCTCTCCCTCCCTCGCTCCCTTGCTCCCTCTCTCTCTCTTTCTAACTATCTTTCTCTCTCTCCCTCCCTCGCTCTCTCTCTAGCTCTCTCTCTCTAACTTTCTTTCTCTCTCCCTCTCTCCCTCGCTCGCTCCCTCCCTCTCTCTCTCTCTGTAACTCTCTTTCTCTCTCTCTCTCTTTTCCCTTGCCAAACCACAGCTTGATTAAGGAGAAGCTCAGTCCTCTGGACTCTCACTGTCTCATAACCAGCAGGTCAAACTGAACTGAACCCCTGCCTGGTGCTGACCTCTGACCTCTGACCTCTGATCCCTCTGATGAAATGTGGACATATAGTGTAAAGTTTCCAATACAGAGTGTCTCAGGGTGTCCTGAACAGCCAGGAGTGTTGTGTCTGCGTAAATAAAGGCCGGTCTCCAATAAAAGCCTCATGGTAGAATTGCCAGACAGGAGTCTAAATTCATGCAATATTTTTAACCTAAAATGTCATTAAAATGACTAAAATATCATTCTGGTTTTGCGTCCTTGAGGTCTTTTCAAACACATGCAGGAAAGCCAGTTTTGTTGTCACCGCTGCTCAGATTTATTCTCCTACACTGGAAATCAGATAAACTTCCATCGTTCAGGAGAAACTTTAGAGAAACTTCAGTATGACTTGATCTCCTTTAATAAACTCTTTCTCATAGATTATTTTCCTGGTGTGTAGGCAGCAGATATACAGTTCTTCGTGTTTGTTAATGTCTCTACTCACTGCTAATATAGTTACTATGTTATTGGTTTTTCTGTAGCATTAGTTTGTATTTTTCCCTATTTGTATGAATTTTATCTATAACAACGTTTTGGTCCATAATTTCTGAACCGTAAGTTGTAGAATCAAAAGATAAGGCAATCATCTCCAAATTTGGTATGCTTCATCTTTAGATTCACATGATCAAAAGTTATCAATTCATTTTTGATATTCCATACCGTTTTGATTTAATTGGCTTCCAAATTTTGGTCAAATGTTGTGGGTGGGGTCTATTTTTAAAAAATTGACATAACCCATGAACGCATTGTGCTATCTTAACCACAATCGGTATACTTGTGCAGGTATCTAATCTGACATAATGTGCAAAATCTGGTGTCATTTTGCCAATATGGGGCACTACAACAACCTTTTAAATTTTAAATGCCCATAACTCAGTGGCTATAAACTGCGGCATATTAGATTTTCCATTTTAAATTTTCTTGAAAACCTATTTTTGCTCCTCCATAGACCACTGAGGCAATCATTTACAAATTTGTATGCATCATCTCTGGACGCCCATGATAAAAAGTTTATAAATTATTTTTCCCATGGCACAGCCGAGGGCAACAGGAGGCAAATTCTGGTCAGCCAGTCAGTCAGTCAGTCAGTCATCTGTCAGTCAGTCAGTCAGTTAGTCAGTCAGTCAGTCAGTCAGTCAGTTAGTCAGTCAGTCAGTCAGTCATCTGTCAGTCAGTCAGTCATCTGTCTGTCAGTCAGTCAGTCAGTCAGTCAGTCAGTCAGTCAGTCATCTGTCAGTCATCTGTCAGTGAGTCAGTGAGTCAGTCATCTGTCAGTCAGTTAGTCAGTCAGTCAGTCAGTCAGTCAGTCAGTCATCTGTCGCTTCGTGAGATGATGCGCTTCGTCAGTTGGCCTCTAGAGGGCGTCGTTGACTGTGAGATGCAGTGTTTCCCATACAGAGGCACAAAATCAAAAGTTGGTAAATGTATAGAAATTGATCTGAATCAATCTCTAATGCGTCTGATGTGGCGTCACATCATGTCTGTCAGATGCAGACAGCAGACCAGCAGACTGAACTGAATCCAGCAGAGTCTCCCAGTGTGAAAATGAAGTGAAATTTAACATTCCACAATCTGCTCCAAGCTCTCCTGTGTTAGCAACAGGATGTAAACAGCAGCCTGATAACACTTGATATTTCATACTGTCTTGACATAAATTGGTCCACATTGGTCCACATCACACATTTACCCTAGAGGTCATCAGTTGCTGCTTGGGACCCGCCAATTGCAGCTTGCAGCTATATTTATTATTACTTTCATTGTTATTACCTTCGCCAAGGAGGTTATGTATCTGGTGCCATTTGTTTGTTTGTTTGTTTGTTTGTCTGTTGTCAGCAGAATTACGGAAAAACTACTGGCCCGATTTTCGTGAAACTTCGTGGAAGGGTGTAGCATGGGCCAAGGAAGAACCCATTACATTTTGGAGCGGATCCGTATATTGGTTGCGCTTGTACATTTGCATATCATAGAAGACTGGACTATTGGCCTTGGCGGAGGTCTGTGCTCTCCGAGTGCCCTTCTAGTTGTTATTATTATTATTTGTAGTAGTAGTAGCAGTAGTAGAAGTAGTAGTAGTGTATGTATGTGTATGTGTCAGTTGCCTATACTAGTAATACTACTACTTAAGCCAAAAATAGGTGATTATATAAATTTAATTTAATTAATTTAATTAATGTAATTCTTTCCAGAATAGCAGGAAATTCTGTCTCTTCCAGGCTGACCGGGTGCTGTGGAGCCACCGGTCTCTAATAAAGCTGCTGCTCTCTTTTGTTGAGGGAAATAAAGCACCCGGACATTTCTGGAAGTTTTACAGTATTTGTGTCTCAGAGGGAGACGAGTGATTCTTCATTACACTGTGTGGAATATGAACCAGGGCTTCAAACCTTTTCCTGTCACAGACCAGATAGACCCATGTTAGCACAGAGACCCACATCTGATCAGAGTACGGGGAAACGTTTGTTTTGTTGATTTAGTATCGAATTGAGCAGCAGTGAGAGTCAAACCTCTGATTAATCTTTCCTATACATTCTCTAACTGTGCTAATTTCCAGTAAATTCAATTACAGAGACATTAAAGTATTCCTGGAATGACCTCACGACCCCTGGCTGGTCCCAGACCCCATGTTGAGCACAGTGTCAGTGGCATTGTGTGTGCTTCTGCTTCTCATTGATGACTTAACACAACAGCACTGAACCATAAGCTCTGTTGTTCTGCAGGACATTCTGACCAGTTTTTTCCGTGCTGCAGCGTCACCCGGAGCTCGACCCGCTTCACAAATTAAAGCGTCCTCATTAAAAAGCCTTTAATTACTGGAAACAATGGCAGCCATTAAACAATGTCCCTAAACTCTGGCAGACAGGGAAAAAGAAAATTGAATGAAGCGGCTCTTGGCAGCGAATGTCAAAGAGGAAGTGTCACAACGGCTTGACCTGTCCCGTACTCGACCTTTACCCTCACAACACACACACTCAATTTGCACCTTTGATCAAACTGCTGAGAAGAATCAGCCTGCCAGAAGTCAGTGTGCTGTTTCCATTTGGGAGAGATTTCCTGTCCTCATGTCCGGACTCATATTCCCACTTTCCACTTTAGTCATTTGGAAAAAAAGATAGAAAGAAAGAAAGAAGACAAGTAATCGATGAGTCATTAGTATTGATCAATAATAGTTCACCCAAAAGTGAAGATTCAGTCACTCACCCCCACGCCAGCTGAAACTCTGGTGACATTTGTTAGTCCACACACACGACCAAACCTCACAGATGGAGGTCGTGCACTTGGATTATGCTTCATTGAGCTGTATGGAGTAATTTTATGGTTATATTTTGTTATTTTTGGAGCTCTAAAGATCGGTCCTCAAAGACTTCAGTTGTTTTGGAGAAGGCTGCTACAGAGTCGTGTTGGGAAGGATAACACTCCAGGAGTGTGATACGGACTAACAAACTAAACTAGAGTTTCAACTGCCATGGGGTGAGTAGATAATGACTGAATTTTCATTTTTGGGTGAACTATTCCTTTAAGTCTGTGTCAGCGAGCGTCCTGTGTGTGCAGCTGTAGTGTGAGTCATGAGGCTTGAAATGGTTCATGAAAAATGGGACAGCCTCGATAACGTCAGACGCTGCTATCTCCCGTCTCTCCACAATTTGTAATTTACTCTTTGTGTTTTTGTCTAAACAGCATTATTAAGCCAAAATGAAATGTGTGTGAAAATGTTGACAAATAATGTTAAACAGGCCTTTATGTTTTGCAGCATTGCAAAGTATATATAGATACAAATGAATATAGAAAATATTCTTCATTCTACTAGAAGTCAGCCTGCATTACTTCATTACAATATGTAGCCTAGAAAAAAACAAAAGGAAACAGTCGGAGGCGCCTTGAAAGCAAAATGTACTTTTAAAGGATTCGGCTGGTGTTTGTAAATACATTTCTCATCGTCAACAAATCCTATGAAAATAATAAAATCAACAATGCGTCGGCTCTACTCCCGTTACTTTCTGACTTCCAAGTCATTGGCTCCAATTGTAAGCTAAAAACCTTTAAATTCAGCTCACAAAGACATAGTTTACATTTTAAAAATCGCAAACTGTTACCATGAAAAGTCAGGCTGTTGTAGTTATTACCAAATCAAATTCAAATGGGAACAAATTCTTCATTATGCTGGGGGACTATTTTCTGTGCTACAGAACTACTTTCCTGAGATGGAAAACGTGTTTACAGTCGGCTTATTAAGTTGTTTGAGGGAAAAGTGGTCCGGCCCGGTGCATGGTGATGATGAAATATGCTGCAGAGCAGCAGCATGGCTCTGTGACGGGTTTTTAATCGTTTTTTAATACAGTGGAGTTCTATGGCTGCTGGGACATGGCTGCATTGGGACCCGGATACATGGACCAGACTTGTTGGCAAAACAAATTCATTGCTGATTTTGTTATTTTCATAGGATTTGTTGATGGTAAGAATTAAAAGACACCAGCCTTATCCTTTAATAAAGCTTGATGAGCACAAATAAGCACATAAGAAGGCAAAAGAACACAACAGGCTGTAGTTCATGCTGCTAATTTGAGCATAAAGGGCTACAGTCTGTCAGAGAGCCTCACACCTGCTGATGTCACAGCGGGACGCCATGAACCCTCGCAGACTCGTCGAGAATGCGCCTCAAAGTCTGTGAGTGCGGACACTGGGACTGGGCCAGTGAATCCCTCCCAGCTCCAGACCCTGACCTCTGACCTCTGACCTCCTCTGGGGGGGTGATGTGTCTGTGTGTGTGTGTGTGTCTGTGTGTGTGTGTGTGGTCTGGTTTGGGGGCGGGGCTTCGCTCGGGTCCGGACAGAGTTTGGTGTTGCAGAGGTGATGACAGTTTGACTTACGGCTCTGCTGAACTCACACTGCAGCGGGCCAAAAGCATCACTTTTTTTTTTTTTTGTACTTTTCAAACAGCAGAGAGGAACCTGGACCGCTGGTTCTGACTGACAGAGGAGCTAAACCCCAAACCCAGATCTGTGTAAAGCCTCAACAAATAACCGTGACTGGACTGCCTGTGGAGGAAATGGACGATATAAAGTTAATTCCTTAAGAGGAGGAAAAGTACAGTGAGCCGTCAGCTTTGTTTCTACACAGTTAACATTAAAGAGGAACTAAACCCCAAACCCAGATCTGTGTAAAGCCTGACGTCTAACAGTAAAAAACATGCTACTGAAATGGCCATCTGCTATTGGCTGATCTTTGGTGCCAGGTAGGGCTGGGTATCGTTTAAAAATTACGATACCATCACCAATA
>NW_027280433.1:0-12359 GCF_046629955.1 Centroberyx affinis | reverse complement strand
GATAGATAGATAGATAGATAGATAGATAGATAGATAGATAGACAGAGAGATAGATAGATAGATAGATGGATAAATAGATAAATAGATAGATAGAGAGAGAGAGACAGAGAGATAGATAGATAGATAGATAGATAGGGAAGGAGAGGAAGGAAAGCAGGATGGAGGAAAGAAGAGAGGAAGGGGAAGAGAAAGAGAAAGGAAAGGAAGGAGGGAAGAAGAGAGGGATGGAGGGGGAATGAGGAAGGGAAGAAGATAGGATGAAAGGGGAGGGAAGGAAGAAGAGAGTGAAGGAGGAAGGAGGAGGGAAGGAAAGGGAAGATGATGAAGGGAAAGAGGAAGATAAGGACGGAGGGAAGGTGAGAGGGAGGAAGAGACGGGGAGAGGAAAGAGGGAGGAAAAGAGGCAGGGAAGGAAAGAAGGAAAGGATGGAAGGAGGGAGGGAGGAAGAGAAGGAAGAAAGGAAGGGAAGAAGGAAAGGTGAGATGGAAGGAGGGATGTGGAGAGGAGGAAATGGAGAACGGGAGGAGGAAGGGAAGGAGGGAACAAAGAGAGAGAGAGAGAGAGAGATGATAGAGCGAGGCAGACCTTGTACACTGGCAGGATTAAAAGCTTTCTACATGTTAGTATAATAGCTTGTGTATTGATGCTGATGACGTAACCATGGCAACGCGAGCAGCCTCTCAGAAGTCTGTCAAGGCCTCAGCATCCGCTCAGACTCAAAGGGACAGACCATAATACTCCATAACAGTCTGTCATTCAATCGTTCACCAACATTAAAATGTTTTTTGACTCTTTGCAGCCACCGTCCGATCCTCACATGGACGACTGGACAGGCTCACTGCACAATTTCTCTCCTCCCTCCTTCTGTCCTTTTCTCCTCCCTCCTTCTGTCCTTCTCTCCTCCCTCCTTCTGTCCTTCTCTGCTCCCTCGTTCTGTCCTACTCTCCTCCTCCTTCTGTCCTCTCCTCCCTCCTTCTGTCCTTCTCTGCTCCCTCCTTCTGTCCTTTTCTCCTCCCTCCTTCTGTCCTTCTCTGCTCCGTCATTCTGTCCTACTCTCCTCCTCCTTCTGTCCTCTCCTCCCTCCTTCTGTCCTTCTCTGCTCCCTCCTTCTGTCCTTTTCTCCTCCCTCCTTCTGTCCTTCTCTGCTCCGTCATTCTGTCCTACTCTCCTCCTCCTTCTGTCCTCTCCTCCCTCCTTCTGTCCTTCTCTCTTCCCTCCTGTCCTTTTCTCCTCCCTCCTCCTTCCTTCTCTCCTCCCTCCTTCTGTCCTTCTCTCCTCCCTCTTTCTGTCCTTTTCTCCTCCCTCCTTCTGTCCTTCTCTCTTCCCTCCTTCTGTCCTTTTCTCCTCCCTCCTTCTGTCCTTCTCTGCTCCCTCGTTCTGTCCTACTCTCCTCCTCCTTCTGTCCTCTCCTCCCTCCTTCTGTCCTTCTCTGCTCCCTCCTTCTGTCCTTTTCTCCTCCCTCCTTCTGTCCTTCTCTGCTCCCTCGTTCTGTCCTACTCTCCTCCTCCTTCTGTCCTCTCCTCCCTCCTTCTGTCCTCTGCTCCCTCCTGTCCTTTTCTCCTCCCTCCTTCTGTCCTTTTCTCCTCCCTCCTTCTGTCCTTCTCTCCTCCCTCCTTCTGTCCTTCTCTCCTCCCTCCTATCCTTTTCTCCTCCCTCCTCCTTCCTTCTCTCCTCCCTCCTTCTGTCCTCTCCTCCCTCCTTCTGTCCTTCTCTCCCCCCTCCTTGTCCTTCTCTCCTCCCCCCTTCTGTCCTTCTCTCCTCCGTCCTTCTGTCCTTTTCTCCTCCCTCCTCCCTCCTTCTGTCCTTCTCTCCTCCCTCCTCTCCTCTCTCCTCCCTCTTTCTGTCCTTCTCTCCTCCCTCCTTCTGTCCCACTGTACTACTGGAGGTAGACAGAGGAGAACAATCAGCTGTGTGTGTGTGTGTGTGTGTGTGTGTACTCTGTCCTCTCCTCCCTCCTTCTGTCCTTCTCTCCCCCCTCCTTCTGTCCTTCTCTCCTCCCCCCTTCTGTCCTTCTCTCCTCCCTCCTTCTGTCCTTCTCTCCTCCCTCCTTCTGTCCTTTTCTCCTCCCTCCTTCTGTCCTTCTCTGCTCCCTCGTTCTGTCCTTCTCTCCTCCTCCTTGTCCTTCTCTCCTCCCTCCTTCTGTCCTTCTCTCCTCCCTCCTTCTGTCCTTCTCTCCTACCCCCTTCTGTCCTTCTCTCCTCCCTCCTTCTGTCCTTTTCTCCTCACTCCATCTGTACTGTACTCACGATGTGTTTGAGCCAGCAGTCTTTGAAGACCGGTCTCATCTTCTTGTGGACGACGACCTCCTGCAGGTCCTCCAGAGACGGATGCTGACCGATCTCCTCCTCGAACGGCAGCATGTACTCATCCACCGGACCTGCACACACACACACACACACACACACACACACACACACACACACACACACACATACACACAAACACACACACATACATACACACACGGAATTATTAAGTATTTCTGTGTCAGAAAGCTCAGGAGCCTTTGTGTTGTGGACCACTACATGTGTGTGTGTTTGTGTGTGTGTGTGTGTGTGTGTTACAGGAGGGATAAACCATCAGAGGCGACCTGCATGTTAAATGTTTTTTTTTTAACAAGATCAATGATCAGCTAACAGAATCACCCTGACACAACACCTCGTGTGTGTGTGTGTGTGTGTGTGTGTATTTGTATCTGTGTGTGTGTGTGTGTGTGTATGTGTGTGTTATCGGCAGCCTTGTTAGCTCGACACCAGCTCCCAATCGACCCGGCTCTTGTTGTGCATGTCTTGTGTGTGTGTGTGTGTGTGTGTGTGTGTGTGTGTGTCTATACTTATGAGGAAAATGTCCCCACAATGATGGAAAAAGTAAGATCATCCTGCAAAGTGAGGACATGCTGCCAGGTCCCAATTTTTGAAGCAGCTAGTTCAGGATTAGGACTTTGTTTTAGGTTTTGATAAATGAATGTAGTCAGTGTAAAGTCATACAAAGCTGTGTGTGTGTATGTGTTGTATTTCTATACCTATGAGGACCCAAATGTCCCCACAGGGATAGAAAAAGTATGAAAAGTGAGGACATTTTGCCGGTTTAGGGTTAGGTTTTAGGTTTAGGACTGATATTAGAAGTAGGTTTGTGTACGGGTTAAGGTCCTCCCAGGTATAGTGAGTGTGTGTGTGTGTGTGTGTGTGTGTGTGTGTGTGTGTGTGTGTGTGTGTGTGTGTGTGTGTGTGTGTGTGTGTTACCGTCGGAAGCCTTGCAGCGGGACACCAGCTCCCACATCACCATGCCCAAGGAGTACATGTCGATCCGGAGGAAGGCGTCTCTCTGGAAGTTGATCGCTCCTTCCAAAACCTCCGGGGCCATGTAACGCCTCGTCCCCACCTACACACACACACACACACACACACACACACACACACACACACACACACACACACACACACACATAAGTTTTAGGCATTCAACTGATGCTCTTCTCTTGGGTGACTTACAATGACAGCTTACAACAAAGTTAATATAAGCTGGCACACACACACTGCACGCTCATGCAAGCATGCATAGGACCACACACACACACACACACACACACACACACACACACACTGACCTGTCCGTGTGTGTCTCCAGGCGGTTTCCCCGGTTCGAAGCAAACAGCCAGACCGAAGTCTCCGATCACCGCTGTCAGGTCCGTCCGCAACATCACATTCTTACTCTTAAAATCCCTGAGAGAGAGAGAGAGAGAGAGAGAGAGAGAGTTTCTATGGTTACTAGTTGTCAAGCTTGTAATAAAATCATTTTAAATCCATATTTGGTGTCAAATGATTAAAATGCTTGGTCAGTAGTCGTGTGATAAGCAGGAGCCTTTGCTTCTCTTATTTTGTGATAATGACCTCATCCCTCACGTAGTAAACACTGTGTAGCCACACCTCCATTTTGTGGGCGGAGTCACTGTGGACTCTCATCATTCAAACCAGTCATGCTCACTTGTTCACTGTTGTAGGAACAACAAGTTGCTGCTGTTAGCTAGCTAGCTAAATTATACAGACATGGGGCCAGCTGCATAAAGCTAGTTTAAGACTAGTCTAAACCTTAGACTGGTCTTAGATTCTCAGGTTGGACTAGTCTAATTAAGACTGTCTGTTACTTAAATATAACGACTGACTTATTTTGAGGTAGGAAAGTTAGCCACCTTCCCCCTGGTTACTCTTGAGTTAAGAACTTTGTTGTTATGGCAACGAGTCGGCCTAACTGTCAGAGCGGGAAGTTTAAATACTGAAGCTGTTTCATAAAAGACGACAAATCTTTGGTTTTTGGAAAGACCTGAAGAAGAGAGAGAGTCTTTAGAGACAGAAACAACCCATTAGAGATCTATAACAACCAAGAAGTAGTAGGAACAGGTAAATATAAAGTCTATAGCAAGTTTGACTTAGGTCAAACTTGACTAGGTCTATCTTTATGTAACTGGCCTGTGAAACCAGCGTGGGCTTCTGAATGAAAACTGCTGCTGATTAATCCCTGCTGTGGACAGGTGCTTTCTTAGTCGTTGGATTGCTACAATAACAATACGATAACTTCAATCTACTGGGCGAAGGAGCTAGCATTGTAGCTAAGCTAACAGCGGAAACTTGTTCCACAAGGGCAGAAAAATAAAATCAGTGGTGTCCGTTCTGGGGGATTGTGGGAGAATCCTGTTTCAAACTCAGAGCAAATCAGAGCTGACTTTAGCTAACCCTGACCCTCGTTAGCCCACGTTTTATGACGAGTTTCTCCAGACCTCCGTCGCTTGAGTTGGAGATGAGGCAACGCAAGCCTTACGTACACTGACATGATGTTTCTGTGATGTATTGGTGATATTTCTGTGATATTACAGTGATGTTATTACGGAAGTCGAGAACGGCCGTGCTTGCAATTATTTTTTTTAATGCCGTTATCTCAATATCACAAGTTAATTATCTCGTTATCTCGAGAAAACAAGCTTTGTTATCTCGAGATAACGAGATAATCAACCCGTTATCACGAGAAAACAAAATGTCGTTTCCTCTTATTACTTATAATGTTCATCAGAGATCAGGAGCCATGCCAGCATGCAGAGATGCCATCTTGACAACTGTAGCAACTGATTTAAGCTGAAAATGTCAGATCAAGGAGTATCCATTATTGATCAGTGCATCAGACTGTACTTCAGTCAAGGTCAAAAAACACAAGCTCAGAAAACAAAAGTCATTTTCTCGTGATAAATTATCTTGTTATCTCCAGAAATCGGCCTTTTGTTTTCTCGAGATAACGAGGTGATTTATCTTATTTACTCGAGAAAACAAAAGGCCGATTTCTCGAGCTTTGTTATCTCGAGATAACGAAATAATTAACGTGTGATCTCGAGATAACGGCATTAAAAAACATAATTGCAAGCACAGTCATGTTTCAGTGATAGTTTGGTGATAGTTTGGTGATAGTTTGGTGACAGTTTGGTGATAGTTTGGTGATAGGTCTGGTTTTGTTTCAGTGATAGTTTGGTGATAGTTTGGTGATAGTTTGGTGATAGTTTGGTGATAGGTCTGGTTTTGTTTCAGTGATAGTTTGGTGATAGTTTGGTGATAGTTTGGTGATAGTTTGGTGATAGGTCTGGTTTTGTTTCAGTGATAGTTTGGTGATAGTTTGGTGATAGTTTGGTGATAGTTTGGTGATAGGTCTGGTTTTGTTTCAGTGATAGTTTGGTGATAGTTTGGTGATAGTTTGGTGATAGTTTGGTGATAGTTTGGTGATAGGTGTGGTTTTGTGTCAGTGATAGTTTGGTGATAGTTTGGTGATAGGTGTGGTTTTGTTTCAGTGATAGTTTGGTGATAGTTTGGTGATAGGTGTGGTTTTGTGTCAGTGATAGTTTGGTGATGTTTCGGTGATGTTTTGTCTCTGGACCTGTGGGCGATGGCTGGTTTGGGTCCCTCTCCTTTCTGCCTGGGAATGTCTTCATGCAGATAGGCCAGACCGCACGCCATCGTCTCCGCTATGAGACACAGCTCCATCCAGCTGATGGCGTTTCCCTTCAGGTAGTCTGAGAGAGAACCCTGTGGGGGGGGGAGAGAGGGGAGAGAGACTGTGAGTTTGGATGGTCTTCAATGAAACATTACACTTAGAAGCAGACAAATTTAAAAATTAAGTACAACCTGAGGGGGTCATCTGGAAAATTTTAGTCTGTTTGGGGCTCTATGATTAATGACATAGTTAAATTAAAGACACTACAGGACAAATGAAGCACTCACCATTGATGCACACTCTGTCAATACTTGTCAATACATTTCAAATAATTTACAGTGTTGTCATTTTGCATGTTATTTTGTTTTATCATTGACTTAACCACTATGGTAAGAAGGAAGAGTTTTTTTTTTTTTTTATTGTATCCATAGAAATTCTATGTTGGACCAGGGCTGGGTAAAGGGGGGGAGGGATTTAAACATTTTTTAAAAATGAGTCCTTAATGTACATTGTATTTCATTGTACCTGTTAAATGAATAAATATATTTATGAAAAAGAATGAAGAAAGAAGAAGAATTGAACCAACTCAACTGAACCATCTCTCTCTCTCTCTCACACACACACACACACACACACACACACACACCCGCCCCCCCCCCCCTCACCCTCTCATGGTACTCGGTGATGAGCCACAGTTCGCTCTCCAGGTGACTTCCTCCTCGTCTCTCGGCGCCGATGTACCTCAGGATGTTCTGGTGCCTCATGCCCGGCGTGGAGAACACGTCTTTCTCGTTCTGCCACGACTCTTTGTCCTGAAGAAAGAAGAAAAAAAAAAAAACATGTTGAAAGGTTGACTGTTCGATCAGTTCGATCGAGCTGAGCAAGAGAAGACAACACCTCTATGTGAAAATTAATAAGACTGGAGGAAGGAAGGAAGGAAGGAAGGAAGGATTAAAGGAAGGATGGACTGACTAAATGAATAAAGGACTCAAGGAAGGAAGGACAGGAGGAATAAAGGACTGAATGAAGAACAGAAGGTAGGAAGGACAGAAGGAAGAAAGGACTGAGGAAGGAAGGAAAGACTGAAGGAAGAAAGGACTGAGTGAAGGACAGAAGGAAGAAAGGACTGAAGGAAGGATGGAAGGAAGGACAGAAGGAAGGATTAAAGGAAGGATGGACTGACTAAATGAATAAAGGACTGAAGGAAGAAAGAAAGGACTCAAGGAAGGAAAGACAGGAGGAATAAAGGACTGAAGGAGGGATGGAAGGGAGGACAGAAGGAAGGATTAAAGGAAGGATGGACTGACTAAAGGACTGCAGGAAGGAAGAAAGGACTCAAGGAAGGAAGGACAGGAGGAATAAAGGACTGAGGAAGGAAGGAAAGACTGAAGGAAGAAAGGACTGAGTGAAGGACAGAAGGAATACAGGACTGAAGGAAGGATGGAAGGAAGGAAGGAAGGAAGGATTAAAGCAAGGATCGACTGACTAAATGAATAAAGGACTGAAGGAAAGAAGAAAGGAAGAAGGACAGAAGGAACAAAGGACTGAAGGAAGGATGGAAGGAAGGACAGAAGTAATAAAGGACTGAGGAAGGAAGGAAAGACTGAAGGAAGAAAGGACTGAGTGAAGGACAGAAGGGAGAAAGGACTGAAGGAAGGATGGAAGGAAGGACAGAAGGAAGGATTAAAGGAAGGATGGACTGACTAAATGAATAAAGGACTGAAGGAAGAAAGAAAGGACTCAAGGAAGGAAAGACAGGAGGAATAAAGGACTGAAGGAGGGATGGAAGGAAGGACAGAAGGAAGGATTAAAGGAAGGATGGACTGACTAAAGGACTGCAGGAAGGAAGAAAGGACTCAAGGAAGGAAGGACAGGAGGAATAAAGGACTGAGGAAGGAAGGAAAGACTGAAGGAAGAAAGGACTGAGTGAAGGACTGAACGAATAAAGGACTGAAGAAGAAAGGAAGGAGGACAGAAGGAATAAAGGACTGAGTGAAGGACAGAACGAATAAAGGACTGAAGGAAAGAAGAAAGGAAGAAGGACAGAAGGAAGAAAGGACTGAGGAAGGAAGGAAAGACTGAAGGAAGAAAGGACTGAGTGAAGGACAGAAGGAATAAAGGACTGAAGGAGGGATGGAAGGAAGGAAGGAATGATTAAAGGAGGGATTAAAGGAAGGATGGACTGACTAAATGAATAAAGGACTGAAGGAAGGAAGAAAGGACTCAAGGGAGGAATGACAGGAGGAATAAAGGACTGAGGAAGGAAGGAAAGACTGAAGGAAGAAAGGACCGAGTGAAGGACAGAACAAACAAAGGACTGAAGGAAAGAAGAAAGGAAGAAGGACAGAAGGAATAAAGGACTGAGTGAAGGACAGAAGGAATAAAGGACTGAAGGAAAGAAGAAAGGAAGGAGGACAGAAGTAAAAAAGGACTGAAGGAAAGAAGAAAGGAAGAAGGACAGAAGGAAGAAAGGACTGAGGAAGGAAGGAAAGACTGAAGGAATAAAGGATTGAGTGAAGGACAGAAGGAATAAAGGACTGAAGGAAAGAAGAAAGGAAGAAGGACAGAAGGAATAAAGGACTGAAGGAAAGAAGAAAGGAAGAAGGACAGAAGGAATAAAGGACTGAAGGAAAGAAGAAAGGAAGGAGGACAGAAGGAATAAAGGACTGAAGGAAAGAAGAAAGGAAGGAGGACAAGTAATAAAGGACTTAAGGAAAGAAGAAAGGAAGAAGGACAGAAGGAATAAAGGACTGAAGGAAAGAAGAAAGGAAGGAGGACAGAAGTAATAAAGGACTGAAGGAAAGAAGAAAGGAAAGAGGACAGAAGGAATAAAGGACTGAAGGAAAGAAGAAAGGAAGGAGGACAGAAGGAATAAAGGACTGAAGGAAAGAAGAAAGGAAGAAGGACAGAAGGAATAAAGGACTGAGTGAAGGACAGAATGAATAAAGGACTGAAGGAAAGAAGAAAGGAAGAAGGACAGAAGGAATAAAGGACTTAAGGAAAGAAGAAAAGGAGGACAGAAGGAATAAAGGACTGAAGGAAAGAAGAAAGGAAGGAGGACAGAAGGAATAAAGGACTGAAGGAAAGAAGAAAGGAAGGAGGACAGAAGGAATAAAGGACTGAAGGAAAGAAGAAAGGAAGAAGGACAGAAGGAATAAAGGACTTAAGGAAAGAAGAAAAGAAGGACAGAAGGAATAAAGGACTGAGTGAAAGAAGGAAAGGAAGGAGGACAGAATTAATAAAGGACTGAAGGAAAGAAGAAAGGAAGAAGGACAGAAGGAATAAAGGACAGAAGGACTGAAGGAAAGAAGGAAAGAAGGAGAGACTGACCTGGACGGGGAAGATCTTAACAGCCACGTATTCGTTCATCATCTGGGCCTTCCACACGCAGCCGAAGCGCCCCCTGGCTTTCACCTCCAGCAGCTGCAGAGGCTTCAGACCGTCCAGAGGAGAGGAGGGGGCCGGGCCGGGGTCCTGGGGGGGGGGGGGTCAGAGGTCAGAGGTCAGAGGTCAGGTGTGTTCAGAAAAACAGAAAAGACAAAATGCTATTGCCTATATTCCTTAATAGCTGTGTTTTTTCTTTTTTTCCCTTCCTTTTTTCCTTCCTTTTGCAGTGGAAATTGTGTTTTTCAGTATATTAATGTAAAATTGCCCTAAATGTCTGAACTGTAGTTGTGAGAAAATGAAATTTAACACAATTGTACTGCTGCTTTAATGTTCGGTCTTTACTTTTTTTAATTACCATGTTGTTTCCGTAACAGCACATGCTTTCCTCACAAATAACATTTTTGTTATTTATTTGTTTGTTATGATATGTGTCTGTTATTTAATTTGATTCATTTTATTTTATTAATTTATTTTTATTCTATTTTACACTTTATTTCTCATGTATGTACTGCTAAAAAAAAAAAAAAAAAAAAATTCTGTTCATATCCATAAACAGATGAAAGACCACTCTCCATGTTAATAAAATGGATCTTGCATATGAAAAAAAAAGAAAAAAAAAGAAAAACAGAAAAGAAATAAACTGAAAAACCTGAAAAAGGGAGATAGGAAGAGTTTGGCTCCAAAATGAGATTTCCATGATTTCTAGTTCTCTAGTGCTCACTGTCCTGGGATCAGAATAAAGTTTTTCTGGATGTTCTGCAGATAAATGCAGTTTGTGACCGGAGTGGATCACTGTCTGTGTTTCAGGGAACTAATTCATACGTCAGACATTTTTTTGTCAGTGTCCGAATCGCAAAATGATATTGTGGAATGATTTTGAGGCGTTACATATTTCCCACAATGCACTGTAATATGTAGTGAACAAGCCGGTCACTAAAACGGTGAAAGTTGTCTGTCGTCACCTGGCCGTTACCAAGCAACCAAGCTGTAACCCTTCTGTGGTTTTATAATGATGACATCATCCTCTTCTTCACCAAACCTCGTTTACTAATGCGAGTAAATAAACTTTTTCGGTACCAAAAAGATGTCAAGCTATTCTAAAGATGTTTTCTTTTAACTGCCAATTCAAAACTAATTATAAGTTCATGTTTTGTTATGCTAATTTGAGCTTGTTAACACTAACATTAACATTAAGGTCTGTTGTTCAGGAAGGTATTTATCTCTAGCTGCAGATTATACGGTACAGAGCTTAGTGTAAGGTGATGAATGATGATGAATTAAGTGTCCGAATTCACTCATTAATCATGCGTGAATTACCGCTAATTAGTGCACTAATAGAGCAGCACTATATAGGGCAATACACATGGGGGAATAGTGATCCATTCCGGTCACAGCCGTAGTTTATTTCCAAGTTAAACTGAATGAGCGTGAAGAAGAATTTCCTATAACACGGGACCTTTAAGTCCTTTGGATAACAAAATGTTTCACAGCACCGTCTGAGATCCTATAAAATGACACAGATCGTAAAAATATAGGTAAATATAAAAAGCTGTGATGCAGGAAATTAAATCACGAGAGGGAGAGAAAATGGAGACGAAATCCTTCCAGAAGAATAAATGATGTTTTATTTGGGATATCTGCAGGTTTCAGAAAGCCAATTTTAAGACTTTTTAAAACGTTTTTAAAGATGGCTGGAATTAAATTTAAGATCAATTTAAAACCCCAAATAAAAGAAAAAACACTGAATCAGCCTGTTTCTGACTGATGCAGATTCTGCTGACTCTGTTATGGATGCATCTGAGAAAACATGATGGAGAAGAAATAAAACCTCTGATAACTAGACTGGACACATTTTAGTCAGTGGTGGAAGAAGTACTCAGATCTTCTACTTAAGTAAAAGTAGGAATACCACAGTATAAAAATACTCTGTTACGAGTAAAAGTCCTGCATTCAAAATGTTACTTAAGTAAAAGTACAAAAGTATTAGCATCAAAATGTACTTAAAGCAACAAAAGTAAAAGTACTCATTATGCAGAATGGCCCATTTCAGAATAATACAGTATATATTATATTATTGAATTATAATTATTGATGCATTAATGTGTAAGCATCACTTTAATGTTGCAGCTGGAAAAGGTGGGGCTGATTTCCACTACTTTATATACTGCTGGGTAGCTTACAGTAATCTATAATAATACATCACAATTTATTAGTTGATTATATTTTGTATTAATAATCTGAATCTGCAAAGTAACTAGTAACTTAAGTTATCAAATAAAGGTAGTGGAGTAAAAAGTACAATATTTCCCTCTGAAATGTAGTGGAGTAGAAGTATAAAGTAGCATCAAATATAGAGTAATACTCAAGTAAAGAACAAGTACCTCAAAATTGTACATAAGTAAAGTATTAGAGTAAATGTACTTAGTTACTTTCCACCTCTGATTTAGGACGCTCTCCATGTGTTATAAACATACAACAGAGACAATAAATACATGTTGTTATCATTTAGACTGGTGTTAGTCCTCTTCACAGGTTAAACTCCAACAGACAGGACTGGTTTGACCCCAAACCTGCAGCTTCACCAGACCAGCACTAGAGGGAGCTGAAACTCCACCATTCACTCTGAGTGTGTGTGTGTGTGTGTGTGTGTGTGTGTGTGTGTGTGTGTGTGTGTGTGTGTGTGTGTGTTAACGTGTGTTACAGAGTGTGTACCTCTCTATTTTTTATGTATTTGTGTGTGTTTATCTGTCTTTTGTACCTTTATGAATGTTTCTGTGTGTATTAGTGTGTTTCTATGAGTTTCTGTAAGTGTGTGTGTATATCTGTGGGCATGCGTGTGTGTGTGTGTGCATATGAGTGTGTGTGTGTGTGTGTGTGTGTGTGTGTGTGTGTGTGTGTGTGTGGATTTGTGTGAATATCTGCATCCATGATTTTTTGTAAGAAACTTGTTTGCATATGTTTTATGTGTTTTCTCTCTCTCTCTCTCTCTCTCTCTCTCTCTC